>NC_061515.1:31007500-31090000 GCF_022379125.1 Scophthalmus maximus
AGACCCTTTTTCCCCCAGAGCTGCTTCTCACAGTCAGCGGAGCTCCAGGAAAAGTATAATATTAAAATGAAATGGATCAGTGTCCGTCAAACTAAAGATTACATTTATTTACTGAGACGTTTAGAACGATGACAGCAAGTTTTAGGTAACATGTGAACGAGGCTCGTTTCAAATCCCTCGCCGTTTATCTATGATCAAAATTAAAGCTTTAATAAACTAAAAAAATTTTCACGATTAAAGTGGATATTGATTACACATATTATTTGTGTATTATTGTGTGACCTCTGACCTGGCTGATGTGGACAGCCGAAACGGGCGCGGCGCAGACGGACGTGTGACTCGGCGAGTTGGGCAGCGACTTGCACGGACCGATGGACAACTGCTGCTTCTTCCTGGTGGCCACAATCTTCTGAGCAACTGTGACACACACACGTACACACAAACACACAAACACACACGTACACACACGCACACAAACACACACGTACACACACACACCGAGAGAAAAACATTAGGACGTGTTAAACATTCGCTGATTTTAGTTTTGTGAATGTAAATTAAATATTTTTGAGTTCTTGAAAAAAAAAGGAACAAAAAATCATTTAAAAAACCTTTCCAGACTTGCACACGACCGGTACTTTGTCTTTGTGAAAAGTAAATCATGAAGACACTTTGAAATTAAGAGAAAACTTCACAAAGTCATAAAAACTTCAAGTGTGTAAAAGCTGTAAAATATAAATTTTACAGTCGGAACATTTTAAAAGAGAACATTTTGTAAAGGGATTTCATGATTGTTCTTCTGTCAATCACCTCGCGGAGGGCGGATCAATACAATTAGGGAAGATGTGGGAACATCCTCTCCTCTGATTGGCTGTTCATAAGCTAGGAGGAGGAGGGGCCCAGTCATTGATTGACACGGACCTTTTCGATCCCAATGCGACCGACGCCGTCCTCCCCTTCAGTCTAATGATGGGAGAATAATCACCGCAGCTGATAGATGAGTGTGAGTGTGTGTGTGTGTGTGTGTGTGTGTGTGAGACGAATGACAGAATGAGGAGGACGGCTGGGCGGCCGAGCTCAGCATTATCAGGAATGATGTTCTTCTTCAGCTGTTTTAGTTCCAGATTTCATAAGAAGTGATCGTGGACTGGAGCTGTGATATTGAGGCCCCGCCGACACACACACATGCTCTCGGCCAATCAGGAGTCAGCGTCAGCTGTCAATCATGACGTCTCAGCCTCAGTTTTTATATCATCAAATAACTAATGAGAAGCAAAGTCATCGGAAAAAGAACACGTGAACAAACATCAGTGTGACAAGAACGACCTCACATGACATGGAGGGGGCGGGGCTTATGACCTGTACTGCAGCCAGACACCAGGGGGCGCTGTCAAGTCGTCCATCTTTATTAATTTACAGTCTTTGGTCAGGTATAAGAAAAAAAAAAGAGGGGTATTTTCTTCCGTCATTATTGACAGTCGAGAGTGACTCCTGATACACCGAGAGCATGAGTGGGCGGGACCTCGACAACAAAGTTTCACGTCATCTATGTCAAAATGGTTTATGATAAAATTATCCAACGTCAAAAAACTGATGAAACCTTTTTCTTCCGATTGAATAACTTTTTGGGTCAATAATCTGATCACATGACCACATCAGGTCATCTGAGTACACGTGAGCTCTGCGACTCTGCAGTCTGAATATGAATTCTCATATACTGTATTAATATCAGAGGTTTAATGTGATTTCTGTCTTTCACTGTGTTTTTGTTCTGAGCGTCGTCATGGCACCGCGGAGGCTCATCCGTCTCCTCTGAACGTCTCCGGGCCGCTGCCCTTGGCCTCGGGCCGCGTGTCGCCCGGAGCTAAATGTTTACGACTGGCTCCTCATTAACGAAGCCGCCGGCTTTAACGAGCCCAATTAAAACAACGGTTTCATCTGCGAGCGCGTGAAACAGCCCCGTGTTTATTGGAACAGAGATAATGGAGTCGCCGAAGTCTTAACTCTCTGCTGTCCTAACCGCACTCGAACACACCGCCGGACGTCGCCGCCACGGGGGTGAAGATGGCGAGTGGCTCGCGTCAGCGTGTCCGTCCTGCACCTGGCAGGCTGTATTTTACCTTTAAGTGTTAAGAACAGTTATGATAAGGCCGCGCTAAATATTTAAACTGCTCGGTTAATGCAATTTAACTTTGTCCATCAATCTCGGTTCTGCTCTGAGAAGCTGCCATTTTCTTCTAATGGAAACGTCTCCCCTCTGATCAGATTTATGACGGGGCCGCACCGCCGGGTGAGGCATTAGGATGGAGGGGGGAGGGGGGGGAGGGAGGGAAGGCGACTCTGCAGCGGTTAACACCTTAAAGTCAAACACCGGAGCTGCAGCTCATCAGAAAGTTCCACGTCAGATTTTATTAGAAATCTATTTTAAATAAGGTAAAAACAACAATGACGATTGAAGGTTTTAAGTTTCCTGGAGGACGACGATGTTGGAGCTTTGTGAAGTTTTAATGACCTCGACCCAGGAAGTGAAGTTTGTACTCCAACAGATTTACAGTAAACTTGGTGGAAGGACGGACCAAGAAAGAATCAATTAAAACTTTGACGTGGATCAAGGAATTTTCCATTTTCCCTGATTTCTAAGGGAATAATTCAAAGAAAGATAGGGGCGTGGATACAGTGTGATTGACAGCTGGTATCGTCCAAATGGCTCCTCCAAATATGGTCACTTCTGGTTTCAAACAAACCAAGATGGCGTGGAACAAAACGCCCAAACTCAAGGTTTCAAAATGGCCGCTCACACACTAATTGGTGACGTCACAGTGATTCTTACGCACGTTGTAATAAATTCTGAGGCAGATTCTATCAAAACGTGTCAGATTAAAATGCAGCTTTAATAAACAGTGGTTATAGTTATGATCCATGTGAGATGTGATATCTCTTCTTCGTTTTAAATAGTTTAATTACTGTGTATTTATTAATTATTATTATTATTCATATTAATACGGTTCATTTATGTTTGTATGTGAGAGTTTCACTGCATCTGTAGGAACATTAATGAGTGTGTGAGAGGTCATCTCAGCTCGTTAGCCAGCGCTAACGAAGCGCTAACACAGAGGGGAGAAAGTTGTGTGTGAGAGTGTGTGTGTGTATGTGAGAGTGTGTGTGTGTGTGTGTGAGTGTGTGTGTGGGGGTCGCGTCAGTGTAATTAGGCTAATTAAATTAGCGCTGATGGACGAGGGAGCACAGGACTGTCACCCTCCCTCCTCCCCCGCTATCCCTCACACAGAGGTCACGCCCCCCGACTGGACCAGGCTTCACTTCTCTTCAGAGCAAATTACATGTCTCACACACACACACACACACACACACACACACACACACACACACACTCACTCACTCACTCACTCACTCACTCACTCACTCACTCACTCACTCACTCACTCACTCACTCACTCACTCACTCACTCACTCACTCACTCACTCACTCACTCACTCACTCACTCACTCACTCACTCACTCACTCACTCACTCACTCACTCACTCACTCACTCACTCACTCACTCACTCACACACACACACACACACACACACACACACACACACACACACACACACACACACACACACACACACACACACACACACACACACACACACACACACACACACACACACACACACACACACACACACACACACACACACACACACACACACACACAGATCAAACGGCTTTTCGAGTTTGACCAAAGATCCTGGTCAAAGAGACAAACTCTCACACTGGAGAAGATGAAACCATCAAACCGTCTGTTGAGACAAACTTCAACGTTTGAAACAGCAAAAATAAAAATACAATGATTAACGCAAAGACACACTCGCCCCCCCTCGTGCAGCTGCTCTACCTCATCACGACCTTCTCCACGTTTGCGACGCCACACACACGAACCGATCACGTCAAATTAGTGCGGATCAGCGTTTCCTGCTCGATCCAGATCATAATGAAGCTAAATATGAACGCTGTCATTAAAGGCCCCGCCCCCCCAACCCCGCCGCAGCCGACCAACCAGCCGCCGCCGAACTGAAGCAAAGGTCACGTGAGATAAATACACTGATTCGTTCACAGCGATCAGGATCAATCAGTTTGAGTTTAACATCAAATGAATTCTGAGGTTCTCCCCCAGCAGCAGCTACAGAAGATGAACTGCATATTAACTATATTCAGATGAATAAAGGATTAAAATGATGTTCATATTATTTTTAAATCTTTAGTAAATATAATTAAATTAAACAAATAATTGACTGAACTGCAGGAAGTTTCGATTCTCAGTAGATTAATTTCAAACAGACTTTATTCTTTAAATGACTTTAAATGATTTATTAATAAATCAATAACTATTCATTTAGATTCATTCATCAGAATCCGTGTGTATAATATATAAATATGAATATATAACTAACGATTTTACTCAGTCGATTTTATTTTTCTGTGTTTATTTGTTATTCAGGTTCCTGTGAGCGGGGGAGCTTTATTTTTAAAATCTGCAGGTGAGACGGTGACACAAACACACACACACAATCATAAGGGACAAAAATGAAAAACGTGAACGTTTTCACAAACACAATCTACACTAATAATAACAAAACATAAATAAATGAAAATGCAAAATCAGACACACACACACACACACACACAGCTGCAGGCTGCTGTCGTGTTTCGGGCGTCGACAGAAAACATTAAACTCATCGTTCGGCTGGATGATTAAAAAATTGATTAATTTGTGATAATGACGAGAAGAAGACAAGGAGACAGTGTCTCACACACACGCACACGCACACACACACACACACACACACACACACACACACACACACACACACACACACACGGTGGAATCATTAAGAGGATAATAAGGCAGCGTTTAGTGTGAAAGCTTCCTCCTGGGCTGAGAGTTTATGATCTGCTGCCAAACACACAACTCTTCTTCTTCTCTCTGGATTATTAACGCGCGTCTCTTCCTCTCCTTCTTCTGTGGTTCCCTGACTCTGCTGCTCTTCTTTTTCTCTCACTTTTTTTAAACACACACTCTGTCGTTCCTCTGAGGATTCACTTTCACTGATATTGACATGGAGCGTTTCCACGGCTACAGCTGTTGGTTGTTGTGTTTCTGCTCCTGCGCTGCCCCCTTCAGGTCAGACCGCTCATGTTCAGGTCATTATCGTTATCGTCCAGCTTGTCCAGGAGGTTAAATCAAACTGAGCTCAGGTTTCAGCAGCTTCACTGTGAACATGTTGAAGTTCAAGGTCGGACGACAGCTCCGACTCGTCTGAGAGGGAATAAGTAATAATAATAATAATAATAAGTAGTAATAACTCTCACTCAGGACTTTTCCGTCCTCCTCCTCTTCCTCACCTCTTCTCCGTCCTCCTCCTCACCTTGTCTCCTTCCTCCTACTCCTCACTTTGTCTTTTTCCTCCCCCTCCTCCTCACCTCCTCCTCCTCACCTCCTCTTCTTCCTTCTCCTCACCTCCTCCTCCTCACCTTGTCTCTTTCCTCCTCCTCTTCACCTCCTCCTCACCTCGTCTCTTTCCTCCTCCTCCTCTCGTCTCCTTCCTCCTCCTGTAATGTCTCATTCTTTTAATAATCCCGTTGGGGAATCACCCCCCCCCCCCTTCCTCTCTTCCTTCCCTCGCTATGATAAAACTTAATTGCTGTTCGGTTTGAGCTAAATAGCTGAGCGGGTCCATTTAATTCGTAATTGACGTGTGATTAAGATTGCCGAATGGGGCAGTGGGGGACGGGGGGACGGGGGGCGGGGGAATGTCACCTTCCCAGAGGACTGGACTTTCCCTGACCACTGACTCTCTCAGACTCTTACCGTCCTGGAACACTCGCTCCACGTTCAGGCCGTAGGTGGCGCAGGTTTCGTAGTAGGTGCAGCGTTTCAGGTCGTTGGAGAGTTTCCTGGCGCGGCTGTCGTCGATGACCCGCGGGTTCGCCGAGCTGATGGCGTCTGGGAGCAGGAAGGAAGAGACAGAAGAATGACTCATCTTTTAATCTAATCATGACATTTTTACAGTGTTGTGATTCCTCGTGAAGCTTTAAATAAATTATGATAAAATGTATGTATTATATATTTATTCATGTCTGATCAGCCTGCTGGGACGTCAGTGTCCTGCTGTAAAACACGTTGTTGATACTCTGGCTCCCTCTGCTGGTCAATGTGCTACATCACATTCCCAGAGAAAAATTCATCCCACATGAAATGTGAACGTGTGACAGTTTCCTGTTGTGATCTAACTGATCTTCAATTCATTTGATCATCAAATTATTCTATACTTTATATTGTAGTTTCATTTTCTTTTAGTGTATTTTATTTTGATATTTTGATGGAGGAGGTGTTGTGTTAAGATAAATACATACAGTATATTTAAAAAAAATTAACTAACAACTGTTTTTAATTTTGACTAGATATCTGGAAATCAATATCATTATCCTGAGGAACCTTTGATACCAAACATGTTAATTTATCAATCAATGTATTTGTCTACAGACAGAAAAAATGATTTTGATAATTGATCCATAGTTTAAGCCAAAAATCTGGAGTAAACAATATAAATAATTAATTAATTAATCACTAAAAGAGTTGATGATTAACAAATGTTTCAGCTGTTGTCCACTTAATTATTCAGTGAGATTGAAGCTGAGTGGCACGAGTTTTGTAAATGTAATCAGAACAGTTCACCACTAGATGGCAGCAGCGCTGTAGAAAAACACTGTCTCTGTGTGTGTATGTGTGTGTGTGTGTGTGTGTGTGTGTGTGTGTGTGTGTGTGTGTGTGTGTGTGTGTCGGACCTTGCGTGCCGACCAGCACCAGCGGCAGCTCGGCGGCGTTCCTAAAGTTGGCGAGGCGACTGAAGTAGTGATAGACCGTCTGGAAGCTGATCTCGTCCTCCAGACTGAAGACGAAGATCACAGCGTCGACCCACAACGCAAACTGCACACACACACACACACACACCGATTTAAATCAAAGAATAAAAACGGCAGAACGAGAAGACGTGAATTATTCATTTGTTTTCTGTCTCGACTCACGTTAGAAAAATCATTCGGTCAGTTTGAAGGATGAAATAATAATAAAACAACCTGACCCAGATTCTCTGTCGTTACGAACAGTCTGAGGTTTTTCATATTTAGATTTTAACGTCAGTGACTGAGGAGAGTTCAGATCTTTATTAACAACTGTAAATAGAAACTTCCTGTTTACACTCTGTGAACAGGAAGTAAAGTTCATCCTGGTTTTACTATTTTTATCTGAGTGTTTATTGGATTCCAGATAAATGATATATGATATATATCGACTTAATCAATAGATAAACACATTTTCAACACAACTTTACTATAGAATAACAAACAAAATATTAGTAACAACATCAGTGATACTCGTACACAAACGTTTTTCTAAACTAGCAAAAGATTTCCCACCTGAAACGTTCTGAACGTCTTCTGCCTGCAGTTCACTGTTTATCCACCAGAGGGCAGAGCACTGGCTTAAAGGCTTTTTGATATTTGATAAACAGTTAAATATGAAAACTCTCTCTCACACAAAACAAAACAAAAACTAACTCAGCCCAAAGAGTCATCTGCACCCGCCCTCCCGTCGACACCTAATGCATGCTGGGAAAGGTCAGCGTGAAGCTGAGTTCTCACCTGAGCCTCCGGGGGGCCGCCCTCGTCCCTGATGAGCAGCAGGTGACTCTGACCGTCGACCACGATCTCTTTCTTAAAACGACCGCCTGCGGAAAAACCACCAGATGTCAGAGACGACACAGGAGACTGGTCGCGTTCTACAGGAGGCGATCAATGATCGACTGACTGATGGACTGATTGATTGATTTGGTGAAGGGTGATGACGCTACATGAGGAGAGAGATGCCATACACAATAACCTCCTACTGTAAACACAGTAACTCCTCTACATGTTGATAAATATAATAATCTGGTTTCTGGAATCATCAGGACGAAGATGATGATGATGATGATGACAGACATTGATAAACGACTCTATGCAGACGATGATGACAGAGATTAATAATCGACTCAGTGGAATCACGTGATGCTCAGTGTGTGAGAGAAAAGGAGGAAACTCAATATCAAACTAAGACGAAGACTCGTACGTGACGGAGCTAAATGTTCAGTGACAGCAGGCGATCGGGTTCAACTCGCAGGGGTTCAACCTGCGGCGGTTTACAGTTAGTGTGAATTATTTCAGTTGTATATATCGTAACTTTATTGTACACGTCTGTAAAATACCTGATTTTCAGGAAACACGTGTAGTGTGGCTCCAATGTTTTGGAAAATCTTTGAAACTCAATGTCCTTGAATAGAAAAGTGAATACTGAATTATTTATTTTTCTACTTTTACAAACTTCATTAACTGCATCTGGAGCTGGAGTATTCAAGTGCTTTCTTAAAATTATGGATAATGATGATTCCAGTCTGGGAAGAACCACATGTCGTCCTGTTCTTCACAATCCAATCAGGCTCGTTTCTACGAATGAACTCATAAAGAAACGTTTTGCGACGACATGCCGAACCCGAGACGACCTCGACGAGCTGCTGCGAAGACCCGAGGGTCGATGAACGGACGGAGAGAAGGATGAACAGATGAACGGAAAGAGGAAGAGAGAGACAGAGATAGTTACCTGCGTCCACGTCAGCTAGTTTTACAAGAGCAGCCCGGAAAGTAAGAAAGAAAGAGAGGAAACAAAAAGCAAAACAAAAACAAGATGCAGCCACAGTTAATACATGCAGTCAAACAAACTTCATCAAGATCAACAGGAGGACGAGAGGAGGAAGAAGAGGAGGAAGAGGGGGAAACAGAAACCAGGACATTGATTTGAAACCATCGGATCTGTTCATCTAAACTTTATTGAGCTGCACTTCGGTCAAATGTGCTTCTTTTAAATCCACTCTCTAAATGTCCCTGAACGCAGCGGCGGCGGCGGCGGCAGAACGTTCACAGTGACTTCCTGACTCGGGCTCGTTTGCGGAGCGGCTGGTGTGAGCGCAGGCGTCTGCAGGATCAGAATAGTTCTGGTTTGTGGCTTCGTGGTCGCGCTGCCGCTGGAGAAGCCACCGACTCGGCTCCCAATCAGTCGCCATGGGAATCCGGGCTGCAGCCGTATTTTTAGATCTGAAGGAATTTCAACACAACACGTCGGCTTCCCGGCTCTTTTCTTCCCCCTGAAGCTCCTTTTACTTCTCCGTGGTTACGCAACGGTCTCAAAGAGTTTTTCATTCAACCGCCACTTCCTCGACGTCGTCACATCAAAGATGTTGATGTTGTTGTTGGCAGAGCGGTGGCGTGACGAGGTGCGAGCAGCCGCATTCTTTAGGAAGAGCTCTGTCACAGCTCCAGAAGATTTGATCTTTCTTATTTGTAGAGCGATCGGCTGGGGATTCCCCGTCACCACCAAACCTTTGGGAATGTTTTCATCTTTGATCTTTCCGCATTCAAATTCATTAAAATCGAACTCGTCCATTGGCGGATGTGTCACTGTAATGTCTCTGGTTTCTCCGGCAGTTAAATCCGTCCTGCGGGTCGACTCTGGGTGGGTCCGCGCTCGACAACGGCAGCGGCCACGTTTCCATCCTATAAAAAACTCTGTTTGGTGGATTTCAGGGCTTTAAACAAACACAGAGGTCAGGAGAGGTCAAAGAGCCTCGAGGCCTCTTCGAGGTTCAGGCACAGAAAGTTCTCCGTCTGCTTTTACACACACTGTAAAGATCTGTAGTGAAGTTTATTATAAAGTTAGATTATCGCTGGACTGTGGAGACACTGACGATAAGTGAAGTAGAAACCGGTTGTGTCTTTTTCTCCAGAGAGGAAAACGCTCGAGTGGTGAAATATTAAAGGAACACGAGGTTGAGACGAAGTGGGTCTCTGCCTGGGGAGGCTAGAGTTTTAATATTAGATGAGGCGTATGGTCGTCACTGCAGGCGACGAGAAGAGAGACACATGGAGGACGAGACCGAGCTCCGAGACGTCTCCTGGGCTTTTTGAAAGCGATTTAATCTACTTTCTACTTTTATTTATTTATTTCGTGGCTGTTATCTGGACAGAGTTGGAGCTGGAGGGAAAATCTGGACGAGTTTGGCACGAAAACGTTTGAATGAACAGATCCAGTCAGAGAGAGAGAGAGAGAGGAAGAGGAAGAGGAAGAGGAGGAATGTTCTCACCTTCAGGCGACTCCTCCTGGACGTACGTCCCCGTCAGGTACCTGTGCACCAGCGCAGACTTACCACTGGCCAGGTTACCCACAATGCCCTGCAGGCGACACAGGAGAGACGAGTCAACGTTAGATCATTTCCTGGTGGTGGCCAGATGTTTGTGGACAGTAATAAACTCACCACTTTCAGTTCTGGTACCGCTCGACTCAGCGTCCACTCCTGACTGTTCACAAACGCATCTGGAAGAGACAGAGACACAAACCAATCAGCTGTGGTGATGCATGATGGTGCGTTCAGGTGCAACATGTCGACAAAACGTTCTGAGAGAAACAAGTTCATAATTGACTTTAGTCTGTCGTCAAGAAAGTTTCCAGATCTGGACAGAGACAAACAACAACTCAAGAGCAGAGCCGAGGTCATGGGAAACTGACCGTCCGCCCACACACACACACACACACACACTTACTGTCTGCTTTTGTTCAGACTATAAGAGTGTGTGTTATTGAAGTGTGATAGTGTAGGTGTAATCAGGGAGGTGTCATCCTTCTGTACACACACACACACACACACACACACACACACACACACACACACACACACACACACACACACACACACACACACACACACACACACACACACACACACACACACACACACACACACACACACACACACACACACACACACACACCCCGACGCAGCATTAAGGCAGAAGTGGTCGATCAAAGATAAATTGTTACAAGAGGAAACGCTCGTCACTGTGTCACATGGAGATAAAGTTATTTCACTTTGAATAATAGAACTCAGTTCATTTACACATTGATATTTAATCAAACGTTTTTCAGAAAACATCAAACACAAAGGTCACATGGCAAAGGTCAAATCTTTGATTTATCGATTTGACGCCTAAATCCGTCGATACCAGCTTTTAACAGACATGGCACACATATCTAAAAACCCGTATCAGTCAGGCTCTAGTCACATCTCACATATAAAATATGGAGATTGGGAAAATAAATTATTTGAACTTTATCACCACTAAAAGCTTGTGAAGCAGCGTCGGGAGCTGTAGAAACTTCTCGCGGCTCCTGAACGTCCAGGAGAATGGTCCGACCCTCAACCCCTCACACAAGTAGGCCAGTGGGCCACTCGCTCTCCGAGCCCTCGGCCCCTTTTTACTAATTCATCAGCAGCAATCTGTGTCAGCCTGAAGACCGAGAGGGAGGGAAAGTGCTAAAAGCCCCGAAGCTCCGAGACGTCTCGATGACGACGGACACAATAAATATATTTAACAACTACGACCTCTTGTTTCTCATATTCAGATACTGAAGATACTGGACGTCTTCACCTCTCTCGGAATCCATTTTGTTTCACAGACGTGTGAGGAACAAACATTATTCCTGCTAAATCTAAAGAAAAGGTCTCCAGTTCTTTTATTTTCAAAGATTAATTCAAAGTCCTTTCTTCTCTCATACCTGTGAACGTGTGTTGGTCTTTATCATCTGATCATTAATGATAAATGTATTGCTCAACATCTCAAAACAAGTAATGGATTATGAAAAAAATAGTCAAGAAATCTTCTCTTAATGGACACCAGTTCTTTCCCTACATGATTGACCATGTAGTCGATGGACTAATCGATCAGTCGACTGATTGATTTCAACTCGTAGTCGCGTCACTTGTTGTGTTTTCCTCCAGATGTTCCTGTTGCTATGATACAGAGTCACAACTGTTTTGTTTGCGTTTCCTACCATTAACACGTCTGAGTGGCAGAAGTGCTGCCGCAGCGCCCGACGCGCGCGCGTGTGTGTGTGTGTGTGTGTGATGGTATCTGTCTGGAAAGAATCCAGAGAGAAGCTTCCCCATTGGCCGGCGGACACACAGAGGGGGGTATTGTTGAGGGGTTTATAAGCGGCGGCTTGTGTCGGGGGGCGACCCCCACCACCCCTCTCTGCCAGGCAGGATGTTGGTCCAGCTGCTTCCTGTTTTCAGGGGGGATTGACCAGCTCATGGGGCGAGAGCAGTACGATGGTTTAACCAGGCTGTGAGTTTAGTTTTAAAGGAGCAATCCACTAAAAATACGCCTTTCTGCCATCTTTACTGTGTCAGTGGCAACAAGTATCGTCGTAAAACTAAACTATCCAGATAAACGAGCATCTGCCACTCGTCCCGGTCGTCGACATCTACGAACGACACCGAACACAACACGACGCGTCGTCAGCATCTACTGTCGCCTAAGACGGAAGAGAAGAAAGACTTTAATTTCTGCTCATGTACAAGTTTTCAACACAAGAGCGAGTCGCTTGAGATGCTGAGCGACAGATGAAGAAGGGAAGGAGGGAGGGAGAAGAGGAACGACAGATGAAGAAGGAGGGCAGGGAGGAGAGAGGATGCAGAGAAACAGATGGTAGAAGAGGAGAAGAGGATGCAGAGCTGCTGCTCTTCTCCTCTTCTCCTCCGTCGTCGCTCAGGGAAGAAGAAAACATGGAAATGAGAACGAGCTTCATGGGACTGAAAACACTCCTCCATCCCTCCATCCCTCCATCATCTCTTCCCTCGGTGCCAACAGAGCTGCAGAAACCAGGGAGGAGGAGCAGGAGGAAGAAGAACCAGACTTTTGAAAACAATAACTCTCAGGAATCGTAAATGCCACAAAAAGTTTGTTGTGTTGCTACAACAACAGGAGAGAAGATAAAACATCATATTTAAGTCCAGTTCAATTAGTTATTCAATGAATAAAAAAACTCCACAGTCTGTAGTGATGTCTTCAAATGTCTTTGACACGTGACAGAGGAATTCATTTACTGTCAGAGGCTGGAATCAATAGTTAAGTTTCCTTGAAGCAGCCGAGAGCTCCAGCTTTGACTGAGAACAGATCCAGACCGGACGGTGATATAATCAAACGCACCCTCGTCTTTATCTCCACGTCCGTTTAAAAGCTTTTCATCCAAAATCTGAAGAAATCCAACCTGAGAACAAAAGGCAGAAACCGCTCAGTTCAGCTGCGACGTGTAAACATTTGCGTGACATGTTTGTGTATTTCTGGAGCCACACAAAGAGTGTGTGTTTACGTGAAGGCAGCTGGACGACACACACACACGACAAGGTCTGGACCTGAGGCTCCGTTCAACTTCCATCAGGTTCAAAACCTGGTGACGAGCTGAAACAAACACGTCCCGAGCATTGTGGGTAAATGACAGAAGAGAGAGAAGAGGAAGAGAGGGATGAAACAAGATGGAGATCAAAGGATGCAAATGAAAAGCAGGAGTTTCATTTCCTGTCTGGGATTCATCGTTTCAGAGTTTCTTCTTCTGCCTCGAACGTGTTGTACGTTAAAAATACTTCAGGACAAGTGTGGATGAAGAGAGAGAAGATGAGAATATATATATGTATATATTCACTGTATATAAAGAGGATTATTAGCAGTAGAACTAGAGATCACTGAGCTGCTGTACACATTAACCCGAGGCGTGAGAAAGAAGCGTGTGACGACAGTAAATACACGATCGTCCAGCATCTTGCTCAACAAGTCATGATGATGTCATGCTGCGGCATGCTGGGAATCTGTCCACATGATCGCAGAGCCACGCGTCGAGTCTCCGCCGCCATGAAGCTCAACTTCTTACTCAACATGACGAACACGAACAACACCCAGTCACCTGTTTCCACACACACACACACACACACACACACACACACACACACGCACACACACACACACACACACACACACACACACACCTGATCTCACAACCACACGTCAAACACATGATGTCAGCAATAATCAGCTCCTCTTCCTCCATAAACATAAATATTAAAATAAGATCTTCTCCTCACTTGACCCAGATTTTGGTTTTGATAGTTTTAAGATTCAGTGTCTTGCTCAAGGACACTTTGGTAGGTGGGATGTCAAATGTCTCACTGAGGACACAAAATGATATATAATAATATTAATATTAAGAAAAAACTTCATCACAACAGAAGCAAAATATAAATGTGTTTCACCAAAGCTGCAGACGAAATATCAGGAGGAGCTTCCATTAAAATATCCATGAAATAAAAACAGCCAATTTTTGTTGTATTCACATTGTGGTTATATATAATTGTAGCTTAGTTTATATTATTTTCAGGATATATGACCAATATTTCTTTAACATCAGTTTAAGTTCATATTCTTTATATTCTGTGGAGCACGGTCATCTTCCTCGTGACATCACGTCAGAATAACGAACGTGGCCACGCCTCCTTCACCACGTGGGCGGTGTGGCGGCTCAGGAATGCGACTTCATGTTGTAACGTCAGTTAGCAGAAGACGCGCAGGTTTGAAATGTGGAAAATCTTTGAAATGTGTGTGTTTGTGTCGTCTGTCATGTGTTGAAGAATGAGAGTTCGTTTCAACGTCCACGCTTCTGTAAGTATAGTTTAATTACACAGTTAGAAGAAGCAACACTCTTTAATATATTCAATTATTCATATAATTTTTTATCCGTTTTATAACCTAAAATATTAGAGTTTTTGTCATATGCCCTCAGAGAGGGCATATGACAACCCCCCCCCCCCCACACACACACACACCCCCCACACACACACGCGGTGGGGTCATGGGTGGAGCGTTGCTGTTGGTTCCCTCGGGGCAGGGTGGTGTGTATGTATACATGTATGTGTGTGTGTGTGTGTGTGTGTGTGTGTGTGTGTGTGTGTGACTGTGACAAATCAGAGCGGCTGCCTCATCAGTCACACTTGACATCATATTATCGGAGCCTCTGCCCTTCACGACGTCTGCAGCTCTTCACCCTCAGACGAGACGGATCACATTTATTTTCTCTATAAAAACCTCTCTCTCCGTTTCCTAGGTGAAGCTCCTTTGAGACATTTTCAAACATTTAATCTTGAATTATCTTTTTCCAACAAGCTCCACCGTTCGAAGACGACGGGACAATATAGTTGCTATTGAATATAAAACCTCTGGCATCAGTCTGTCCACAGCTGTACAGTGTGTGTGTGTGTGTGTGTGTGTGTGTGTGTGTGTGTGTGTGTGCATGCTTGTCGAGGTTAAGTGAACCTGTTCAACGAGTTCACGACGCACACACACCTTGTTGTGATCATATATGAAGTTATTCCTCATGTTTCTGACTCACACACTTGTGTTTAAAATAACTACACTGTGGTCTCTCACACACACACACACACACACACACACACACACACACACACACACACACACTCATCTATCAGCTGCGGGGATTATTCTCCCATCATTAGACTGAAGGGGAGGACGGCGTCGGTCGCATCGGGATCGAAAAGGTCCGTGTCAATCAACAACAACAACGTCTGAGGCTCAATGAGGAAACTGTTATTTACTGAAAACAGCAACAGCAGCGTCTGGAGGGAAACTACAAGAGACACATTTGAAGAGTCAAAGTAACCGTTCATGTTGTGGAGGCTTCACCGTGGCAGAAGAGAGGGAGGGAGTTCATAACACAGAGCTGGAGCGACGGAAGGAGTTAGGAAGGATACAAGTTAGGAAGGTAGGGAGGGAAAGGGAGGGTTAAACTGTGTAAGGAAGGAAGGATACAGTGTAGGGTGGATAGAGACTGGTAAGAGATCCACAGAGGAGTGAGGACACAAGACAGAAAGGATGGATGGACAGGAGGGTGGGAAAGAGGAGAGAGGGATCAAAAATGAGAAGGAGATATTAAGAGGAGTTAGGAAGAATAAAGGATGGAAGAATGGAAGGTATTAAGGAAACAAGGAAAGGAAGGAGGGAGACAGAGTTAGGCAGCCAATAAAGGAGGGTAGGAGGGAGAGAAATGGACAGGTGATATGCAGAGGAGGCGGAGGAGAGGAAAGAAGGAAGACGCTTCCTTCATACCTCTGATTGATGACACTGGGTTTTATTAAAAAATCAGATCCTCTGGCATTGAGGGTATTTCCTCCAGATGTGTGTGTGTGTGTGTGTGTGTGTGTGTGTGTGTGTGTGTGTAAATGTGATATCACGCCACACACACACACGCCTCTCTGTCTTCCTGGAGGCAGGAAGACAGAGAGGCAGCGCTGTGATTGGACGGAGATGATCAGGTTGGAAACTGAGAAGCTTGGATTGATCGGGGTCTGAGTTCCAGAGGAAACTGATGATCGGGCCAGAACATTATCGTTATATTACAATGTGACACGGACACCTTTCATCTGACTATGAAACCCAAGATGGCGGCGAAACAAAATGCCTAAGTGGTGGCTTCAAAACGAACGGGTGAAAGTGGTAAACTGGAACCTCAATTCTGTCCGTCTCTGTTTCCTTTCACCAACTCTGTTCAAACCTCTTCATGAACGTCACAAGGCAGAGATGGAGTTAACCTCTGACCCCTGACTGGCTGCTCAGTATTCACGTCACACACATCGTCAGACTGAACGGAGACTCGTCCAGAGGGCAGCGGGTCGGGCAGCTCCACCGAGAGGACACACCGACACTTCATCAGTCCAGAGTCAGAGGACGAAGGTGTCGAGTGACATCAGCAGAAACAGGGAGAGAGACGAATTACAACATCCAACTGTGACTGACGTGTCGTCCAAACGTCGACCACTCGGCAGCATGAATAAATCATGATGTAAAAAGTGCTGCGTGGACAGAATATTGTTGTGAGGAGGAAATATGCTGATGTCAGAGCAGCTACGCCCTGGAACATCATCATCATCATCATCATCTCCAGTCCAGCTCGTCCACTGACCTCAGTTCTGTCACTGCCTGTTACAGTGAGCTCAGTGTGACCCAGTCGGTAGGGGGTTGTACCACGGTGGACGGACTGCGAGGGGGCGAATACCAATCCACTGTAAATAAAGTTAAAGCATTCACTTTCCCTGAGCCCTGTGGGAGGCGTCCGCAGGCCCAGCTGCTCCCGAGGCCGCGGGAGGCGGACGCCACGGAGATACCGGAGGTGTTGGCAGCGAGAGACGGAGACGGACTGAGGAGTCTCAGTGATGAGACCACAGCAGGTGTGAGAGACAGAGGACGAGTGTGAGAGAGTCAGAGAGAATAATGAGGAAGGTTCAAAAACACAACTGTATGTACCGACGATCGAGAGCTGGTGGCCAATCACCAATTAAATAAACATAAAATATCAATCAATAAGTGTCAATCACTGTAATTAATACATATCACTGAAGCGTCAGTGTGATACACATATACTCAGAGAAGACCACACACTATCACACGACTCATACAGACACTCACTGACCTAAATATCCGCCTTTTAATCGACCATCCCCCCGCCACTCACTCTCACACACACACACACACACACACACACACACAGAGTGTTGGCAGCTCGCCAGCAGCTCTTAGTCCTCACCCAAATCAAATAAAAGCACCATCACGCCACCAGCTCCTGACGACTTCAGCAGAGCGATATACGCCTGACGTATCTGATAATTATATTAGATTATTGATAATCAATCAATAATTTCTTAAAGCAACAGTATTATATAGTTTAGTGAGAAGAGACGTTGTGAACTGATTATTTGTGGTTTTGAGTATCTAGAGAATTTTTCATGTTTCGTGACTCAAACTATTAATTGATGATGAATATTAGCAGCGGCTCTCATGGATCAAGGCCTCGAAAGGTGTCCAAGATGTAAAGTGGAGGTGTGTCGTCCATCTTTATATACAGTTTTTGATATATAATATATAATAGTACAAAATGAATATACATGTTATATTCTGACCTGTAGGAGGAGGCTGCACTAAGCTGAGGGCAAACATGTGGCAGCACGCGCACGCAGGTTCATTTCAGGTTTATTAGCATCTTCTCTCTGCTTCCTCTGTGATTACAGTTCCCTTTGTTCTTCTAACAACTGGTTCTGCTTGGAAACATGACGAGGAGGAGGAGGCGGACAGCTACAGGACGGTGTGTGTGTGTGTGTGTGTGTTTCAGCCTACTTACATCATGTGTTAAAGCAGAAATCTGTGCATTTTAAAATCTAAACTCAGTGACACACTCTGCTGCTTTGGTGCTGGTGGATTCTAGGTATCAACGGGTTCAGTGAGTGTGTATATATATATGTGTGAGTGTGTGTGTGTGTGTGTGTTGCATCAGCGAGCGTCCTTGTCATCTGCCCTCCGATGGATTTGAGTCTTATGTAAGAGCTTAAAGCAACGGGGAGGCAAAGAGATGTGACGGTAACGCTGCTCGGCCAGTGGTGGATTACAGGATGCTCAGCTAACACGTTACCAGGGCAACAGACGCACACACACACACACACATGCACATGCACACACACACACACACACACACACACACACACACACACACACACACACACACACACACACACACACACACACACACACACACACACACACACACACACACACACACACACACACACACACACACACACACACACACACACACACACACTTTGTTTCACTGTGAACGTATCCTTACTTTAATTTTCCTGGAAACGTTCCCACTCATAACCTCCATTCATGTTTTTGAACTTCTGGACTGACGCCGTGTCCCCATGATGAGGCTGTCCAATAAGACAGAGGTGTCCTCACTACGGGGGTCATACAAACATTTACACACAGACTTATAGCCGTCATGTTACAGAGTTTGAGGCCGTGAAGCAGAAAGACTCAGACTCACCACACACACACCGCTGCAGTGTGTGTGTGGTGACACTTCACTGCTTCCAACTGCTTGTTCAAATAAGGGAGCACATCCCTCTGAACCACACACACACACACAGACACACACAGACACAGACACACACACACACACACACACACACATGTACACACACGTACACACACACACACGTACACACACACACCGCTGCAGTGTGTGTGTGACACTTCACTGCTTCCAACTGCTTGTTCAAATAAGGGAGCACATCCCTCTGAACCACACACACACACACACACACACACACACACACAATCATGTCCAATTTGGGTGTGAGGAGGAGGAGGAGGGGTGAGGGAAGGAACAGTGGAGGGGGAGGTTGGAGGTCACACACACACACCGACCTCCCACACATGCTCTTTGACCCCAGGACGACCTCTGGCACTGGGGCGACACGGAAGCAGCTAATGAGCAGCAAGTCGCAGCAGAGGATTTAGAAATGAGACGAGTGTGGAGGCAGCGGAGCAGCGGGCCGACACCTCGGAATGTCGGGATACAGCCCACACGTCGACGTGGAGCAGAAACACTCTGACCATAAAGGAATATGCATAACCACATCACCAACTCACTGTTTAGATTTTTCTTCCCTCGTTGTATTTCAGTGTGGACGGGTTTTGGAAAAACCAGGAAGTCTTAAAAGTCAAAGTCACGTCGTCAACTTGCAGGGCGCTCGGATGGCGTCTCCCTCCACGAGGCTAACGCTCTGTCTCCGCTCGTTTATCTGCATCATCACCGACATTTAACAAATTCTCTCTCTGGGCGCACGCACACGCACGCACACACACACACGCACGCACGCACACACACACGCAAGCACACACACATGTATCACCTGTAGTTCAGTTGTTAATGAAGCTTTGAGACACGACAAGTCAACACATTTGTCAAATCCTCACGAGTTCGGTGCATCAGCTCAAGTTTCCTGCTTTTATTCTGTCAGCTGTTTTTAGGCTGCGGTTCACCTTCACACCGGACACGCACGCACGCATGCACACAAACACGCACACAAACACGCACACACACACACAGGCCTGTAATATCGACCCCGTCTGAGGTGGACGACGGACAGAAATAGAGACAAAGTCCCAGACGGACACTCACAGAACCAGCACAGTCCTTGGCCCAGTTCTGATTTCCCACAATCCTTTGTCCTGAACTCTGTGACCATGCTACTATACTCCAGTGTGTGTGTGTGTGTGTGTGTGTGTGTGTGTGTGTGTGTGTGTGTGTGAGAGAGAGAGTCCTCAACAGATCCCGGGTTACTTGCAGTAACACTATCATGTTAGCATCTGCAGGCTACATGCTAACACTTTGGCTAATATGGACGTGTATGGAAAGAGGAATGGAAGAGGGGGAGGAGGAGGGGGAGAAGGGGGAGAAGGGAAAGTACGAGGGAGGAAGGCAACAGGGAGGAGGAAGAAGGATGCAGTAGTTATAGTAACGGTGAGAATAAAGGTAGGAGGAGGAGCAGGAGGAATAATGAGGTAAACAAGGAGGATGAAGGAGGAGGAGGGTCTCCTCTCCTTCATCCCTCCATCCCTCTTCTCCCTGATATACTTATACTTGTACTGTCACTCTGACTCTGTGTGTTTGTACATCTATCTTAGTGAGGACCTCCCTTTGAGGTCAGAAAGACTCGTAAGTGAGTACAAGTGTTAAAGTGAAGACGCCCACGAGGGTCCTCACAAAGATAGTCAGGTATGAGGATGTGTGTGTGTAATGGGAAAGCAGAGAGGAGGATCAAAAGATTTAACTAACGCTACGAAGCTGCAAGTCAAAACCATTTGATGTGTGTGTGTGTGTGTGTGTGTGTGAGAATGAGATCAAGAAAGAGAAGGAGTCTCTTTTCAGAGAGAGAGAGAGAGGATAAATTAATGCAAACATGGACCAAATAATTGGCAACTGTGTGTGTGTGTGTGTGTGTGTGTGTGTGTGTGTGTCTCTTTTGACATACAAGTAGTGCACATTACTTCTGCATGGCTGTGGATATAGGTCACACACACATGTACATACAGTACAGACCGTCCGCCCTCAAAACACACCGACGTCCACACCCTCCACACACACATTCCCTGACATCAACTCTCTATGGCCCCTCGCAACGACACACACACACACACACACACACACACACACACACACACACACTAATATGTATGTAATATAATGAGCAGTTTTTTTTCTAAATCCGTCGACCTCACACACACTAGACACTCCGTTAACCTTCGACCTCTCAGGCTTTGTCGTCAGCCACCAGGTTCATCTCCAGCAACAACACACGACCTGTCACAGGACGTTATCTGGCAGCTCGCTCAACGCTCCTGCCTCTTCAACAACGACTCAGGAATCCGAACAATGTGGAAGTCCAATCCCCCCACATCCCCCCTCCCCCTCAGAGACTGCTCAACCTGTAAGTCGACCTGGAGGGTCGGGATCAGAGACCTGGACAATCCCCCGCCTGAGGAACGCTCAGGGAAAACCTTTGACCAGGACAGACAAAGCTTTTCTTTACGTTAGCACAGTGCTCCGCCCTCACACCTGAGAGGTGGAGCACCTGAACACACACGTCACATGACCACACAGGTGTAAACAGGAAGTAGATTGTGTCCTCTTTGTGACTGATAAGAACCAATCAGAGAAGAGAACGTGGGGCGACGGCGTCATCGTTGACGAACTAAAACACAACCCGGAGTTTTCACATTGAAACGTGGACCAGCAGCGTTTCCACAAGAGGCTGGAAACGCCTGGTGTAACCATAGCAACAGTGATGCGTTTTAAAAACTAAACAGTATTGATTTGGAGGAAGCCTGAGCTGCAGAGGTGACGGCGTGTGAAACAGCTGGAAGGTCCAACATCTGGATAGAGGCTGTGAGAGAAAAGAGACAGACTGGACAGGAAGGCGTGCGTGTGTGTGTGTGTGTGTGTGTGTGTGTGTGTGTGTGTGTGTGTGTGTACAGAACAAATCAACTTCCTCTCTCATCATGTTTTTCCACTCGTCCCCTCTCGATGGAAAGAGGATGCTGACAGTGTGTGTTGTTTGCGTGTGTGTGTGTGTGTGTGTGTGTGTGTGTGTGTGTGTGTTGTGGAGCTGTCAAAGCTGCTCCAGCTGCAGACACGTGACCTTTAGCGACCTTCCCTTTAGGACAAAAGTGGATGATAAAAACAAAGTCAGACTCTGACTTCTCGTTTCCTCCTCGCTGCTATTTTAAAAATCAGTTTTCCAGCTCAGATCTGGTCCCTGCTCCCGTTCGTCTCTGTAGTTTCCAGGTGAGATGGATTCACAGACCTACAGACTCGTCTTCCTCCTCTAGCCTGCACACGTGACTCACTTCTGACTCGTCCATTGGTATATTATTTAAAAACACAAAGAAAACAGAGACTAAAAACAACAAGTTTAGCTTTTCATTCTCTGGATAATGAAAGACAAACAGCAGCGTCTGGTCGTCGCTGACACAACAAAACATCACCCTGCTGCCCAGAACAAACACACACACTGATCCTGCCTCCCCTGCTGCTGCCGCCTGGTCACACACACACACACACGTCAGTGGGCCCCTCATCATCATGTTTTTACCGTCAGCGCTTCCTCCGTTCATGCTCTCCGTGCTGGACTGCGACAGCGCCGCCCTCATGCTGCGCCGCAGCGACCGGTTGGTGCTGGGGCTTCCCACCGGCGTGGAGGTGGACGCCCCGTCCCGCCGGGAGAAGATCCCGCTGAAGAAGCGAACCAAACGCCGCTCGCTGGAGCGCCCCCCGACTCCCCGCAGCAGGAAGCCCCCTCCCGCTCCATCATTCTCGGCCGCCAGCCGCAGCAGGTCGCTGTTATCCAACGTGCGGTTCTTGCCGCCACGTGCTCTCTCCCAGCGGCTCAGCTCGGACATGGAGTCCGTCTTGTTCAGGACGGCTCCGACCTCCAGGGTCCTGCTCTTCTGCCTGGTGAGGTCCTTGTGGCGGGAAGGCGGGGCCACGACTGCGGCCTCCGAGGTCACCTCGCCGCCGTCCGGACCCGTGTCACGGGCGATGCAGCCGGAGCTGCTGTGGTGTTTGTCTTTGGAAAGCGCCCGCAGGCGCAGCAGCTCGCCGCCCGTCCAGTGCCTGAAGCTGAAGCTGCGGCGCAGCAGGCCGGGCGGCCGCTTCGCAGGAGGCGTCTCAGGGGACGGGACTTTAGCTGCTTTCCCGTTACTTGTGGAGTGGGACATCTTCCCCTCGCTGTTCAGAGGAGGCTCGCAGCTCCTCTCCTCCATGCTCTTCGCTTTCAGCAACCTCTTCCTCTTGCTCACGCTGCCGTTCTCCACTGCAGCGTCTGTGTGACGACTCTCAGAACAAATATCCTCAGTAAGTGCATCTGAATCCGCTGCTTCCTGCCGCCCGCTCTCCCTCTGAGGGGAGACGACCTCCGGGGCCTCTCGCTCTGCTAACGGGCTCGTGGCCTTCAGCTCCTTCTGGAAGAGATGCTTCCTGGACATCTTCAGCCTCCCCAGCTCCAGCTGCCCCGTGCTGAACGTCCTGAAGTTCCTCATGTAGCCGCGGGACGACGACAAGTCCTCCGACTCGTCCTCCGCCTCCTTGAGCTGCTCCAGCAGGCCGGCGCCACGCTGCACCTCCACCGAGCCCCCCCGCTGGAAGGGGCCCACCTTGGGGTTGTCCGCCCGCGGGGGGTCCCGCTCCTCGTCGTCCAGACTCTCCCTCTTCACCAGGGTGAGGGAGATGCGGTAGACGGTTTTCCTCTGGGGCGTTCCCCTCTCCATCCTGTCAGTGCAGCTACTGTCCAGAAGGTACATGTGTCCACTTTATTAATCTACGATGTTAAACTGATGATGAAGAAACTAAATTCGGCTTTTGGGTTAAAATCCAACGTTTCTCCACAAACAAACAACCCGACTTCCCTCTGATCCAGATGCCTGGAGACGCAGGAAACACATTCCGTGTCGCTCCCAGCGGAATTTGAACCGGCGGCCGATGGAACAGACAGGCGGCGCGGGCGCGTCCTCGCCTCCGGTCCGCGCGCACCGAGGCGACACTGTCCGCAGGCGGGACAGAACAAGTCCTCACCACCGGGACTCCTCCGCTGACCGCCGCGGATCCCTCTCCGGTGTCCGCGTCTCCATTACGCACGAAGCTCGCGGGGTGAGTGTTCGTCTACAGCCGCGTCCCGGACGGTGCCAGTGCGTCGTCTCCATTGTGTGCGCACATCCCCCGCGGCGCGGCGCAGCGCGGCGCAGCGGCGCAACCAGCGGAGCCTCGACCTCCGCGAACCGGCTTCGATTGTGATTCTAATGTGCGTAATGTGCGTGTGGATTCAGAGGAACCGGATCCTCCTCCTCTGCCCTGCACCGATACTCTGCCTGTAACCCCGCGACACACACTCGAGGCTCCGCAGACACCGTCCCATTCCCTCCTCCGGTGCTCTCTGCGCACACACACACACACACACACACACACACACACACACACACACACACACACACACACACACACGGGACGATGTGAAAACACGGAGTGGATTCTGTGCAGAAGGAACTGGATCTTATAAAAACAAGTCCATAAACTATGATTCACTCATCATCATTTTATCCTTTAATTAGTTTATAAGGTGGAAGAGCTTATGTTATATATATGTTATAATATGTAAATTACACAATAAGAGATTTGTTCAATAGAAGGAAAGGAGGAAGTTCAGGCTGCATCAACACGGTTTTTATTTTAAAACTAAATTAACCTCCAGTCAAAGAAGCGTTTCAGCTTCGTGTCACAAATTCATCTCCCCGTAACCGTAGCAACAGTGATGAGTTATACAACTTTAGCCGAACACCCGGAGGGAAAAGTTGAGGGAAGTCGTGTGAACCTCAAAATGCAAATACTGAACTTTATCTCCACGGCAGTTGAGCCGATGCGGCAGCTGAGCTGTGATTGGACGAAAAACCTATGCGTGTTTAATCTAAACCAATCAGAGTGTTTTCACTATATCTTTCTTTTATAATTCAGACACGGTTAAACTTTAACTGCTGTCCGATCGTACAGTTTATACTTGTTTTACACATTAAGATTCATACTTTGTCCTAAAACCCAGATAATCAGCTGTAAGGCTTTAAAGTATTTGGCACTTAATCAATAACTTGATTGATTATCAGAAAAGCTGCTGATGAAGTTTCTTCTTCACATCAACAACATCCAGGCAATCAGAGATAAATCCAGGTCGTGATTTACAGTATGCACCGGTCATACAGCAGGAGGCGGAGCCTCTCACACACACACACACACACACACACACACACACACACAGAGAGTTCAGGACATGGTGATTGAATCTGATCACCTGAAGTTGTGGGAACGAGCAGCTCATTATGGATACTAAAATCAATCTGCAGCAACTTTAAAATATTAAAGTTCATATTTTATGTATTTCACGTCTCAGATTTGACGACTCGTCTCTTTGATGAATCAGTAAAGTGGGAACCTGGTTTCCTGAGTCTCTGAAGTGTCAGAGGAGATTATGAACTCCTCCTCCTCCTCCTCCTCCTGGATTATTGCTGGGATTAATCAAGATTAGAGTAGAAGCCGTCGGCAACTTTCTCCTTTCACCTCACCACTTTCTGGTCGTAACACACACACACTCTTTCCTCTGTAAGTGTATTTCCCCCTCATCCTCCTGGAGGAGCTACACCGAACATCAAACGCACCTTCAGACAGAAACCTCCACCTGAGCTGGACAGAGATGCAGATGATGGGGGAGGTTGAAGTTAACGCCGCATGGAGGTCATTGTAAAGCAGACGCCAACGCCATGACATCAAACGCACCTCCTGAGCTCTTCATCCCGACACGATGATGATGAGTTTACTGACTTTTTAAACACTAGAAACTTTATTCCCACATTTCACATCAAAAGTCCAAAAAGTGAAGCTTTCAAAATCATACGAGACAATTAAAAAACATTATGACTCTCTATTAAAATCATCTTTAGATGCTGAAAAAAAGGATTTAGAGAAAATCCAAACAGTGAAAAGGGAGAGTATGACTTCCGAGACTAGAGATGATGTCAGTCACAGTCATAACTGCATCATGGCTCAAACACCACTGGAGATGGATTATAGATTATGACACGAAGCTGCGCAGGTTAAATAACTTCATCAACTCAAACAACCTGAAGCCTCGGAGGTTTAAAATCAATAGCCGGAGCTCGACTGTGCTGAAGACAAAGACTCATCCTCCTCCTCCTCCTCCCTTCGCTGCAGCCCTCAGCGTGAAATCTGCTTCTACTAAAGCCGGCGTGAAGAGAGGGGGCGGAGTCTGAGATGCAAATGAGGCTTAATCTCTGAGTCTAAAGGAAAAAAGATGGAAAACCAATTTTCAGGAATAAGCTGCGATCCAGAGAAACCTCAGAGTGGGAGGAAGGTCGGGGGTTGAACTTGAGTTTCTGAACAGATTTGAGGCCTGATGCTTTTACACTTTGGTTTTTAGTACAAACTCAAGTGAAGCTACATTGAATGATAATCAGCGAGCAAGGCTAGCAGTTTCCCTCCGTTTCCAGTCTTTGTGCTAAGCTAAAATAGTTGTTTTCACCTATTTTCAGTCTTTATGCTAAGCTAAGCTAATGATCAGCTGGCTGCAGCTCCATGTTAATCTGATTTATGACTCTTTGATTTTACATCTTTGATATCACTGGATGGACTTTATAACAGATTCTGTGTTGTTGTTGTTTTTAAATTAGATTTGAGGGATTGTTATGATGAAAAAGGTGAAAGGTGATTTGATATTTTTCCTGTGACTTTAAGACGCCTGCTGATGAACTTTTACACGCTTCATGATCAGGTGTGTGAGTGGACTGACGACCTGCAGGGGGCGTAACGTTTGATTCAGAGAGAAACCAATTGAAGGAGCGCAGAGGGGCGGCAGGTCTCTGGAGACGCTGAGGTTCTTATCAGGACCTGCAGCTCTGTAACCCCCCACCTGCCCCAGCATCCAGCCTGCAGAGGCCGCGGACCAACGGCAGCTGGAGGTTTGAAATGAAGATCTGAACCAATCAGGAGGTTAAACGGGGTCAACTGCAGCCGGCAGGTGGAGACTCGCAGCCCGAGATAAAGAGGACGGAGCGGATGTGAGAGGTTACATTTTTACGTTCACAGCAACATTTGTATTTCCCTCAGTTTCCAGTCTTTATGCTAAGCTAAGCTAAGAGATGGAGAAGAAGAAGCTGCTGTGGCTCCGTAACATGAAATATACATGATCATAACCAGCAGTTCCACAGACAGAAGTCACGCATGTGTGATATCGTCTGACTCAGGAGGAGATTTTAATACTTCAATTTGTTGAAGTGTTTAATGTTTAGTTATTATTTTTCATACACTGATGACACTCAACTGTCCTTCCTTATCCAGCTATTTCCAGGAGGTACAGCGGGTCATTCGCTAAGGGGGAAGGCCGGTTCCAAGCATGGCAGGGACGGTTAACCCGACCTCCAACACACACACACACACACACACACACACACACTAACCTGCACAACAGGTTAAACTGAAATAAGGAACCACTGTGACAGTCGTCTTTAACAAACACCCAGCGGGGAAACGCTGTCATCAAACATGACACACACACACACACACGCACGCACGCACACGCACACACACACACACACACACACACACACACACACACCTCATCTTCCTCCTGCAAGAGTTCTTTTTTTCTGCATCAAAGAGTGAGGGAGCGGCAGGAGGAACGACTCCCCTACACTCTCTCCCCCCTGAGACGAGGAAAATGGGTCAGTTAGCAGAGGGCTAAGGAGTGTGGGGAGGAGGGGGAGGGGGAGGAAGGAGGGTGGGGGTGGGGGTAACGTAAAGCCCCCTGGTGGCAAGAGGAGGAGGGACGCCCACACACAACAACAAAACTCAAAACCTTATAAAAATGCAGCAGAGAGATGAAGCACAAGTTTCATTTAACAGAAAACACACACACACATTTCAGTTTCCTTCAGGCTAATGCTAAGCTAACACGTATGAAGTGAAAGTGATTCAACACAAACAAAAACCAGCAGCAACGTTTGTTCGATACGGGCGACACGTAAAACATCTAACACACGTTGAACATCTGTGACATTTAAAACATCTGTGACACGTTAAACATCTGCGTGAAGCTGCAGAGCAGAGGAGGAGGAGGAGCTTCGTTCTTACCTGTGGTGAGAGCCGGCCGACAGGTGAACAGCAGCAGAACATGAGGAGACAAGAAGAGAAGAGGAGAACCAATGAGAACAAGTTCATTACAAAACACACACACTCGCACACACAGGTGACCTTCAAGTGTTTACTGTATGTAGATAACTGTGTGTGTGTGTGTGTGTGTGTGTGTGTGTGTGTGTTACAGCAGAGGAGGAAACACTGAAGAGAAAGAACGAGGAGAGGAGAGGAGAGAGGAAAGATAAAGAAAGAAGGAACGGAAAAGTAGAGGTGAAGAAAGAAAAATATATAAGACAGAAGGAAATATGAGAAAGAAATAAGGAAAGGAAAGGAAATATAAAAAATTGAGTAAGAATTAGGAGAAGATAGAAAAATGGAAAAGAATTGTAAAAGAAGGAAAAGAAAGGAGGAAAGATGATAAAGGAGACGAAAGGAGGGGAAAGATGCCCTGCCCCACCCTGTGCTTCAGACTCTGGGCTGTTGCCATGGTGACTGGTTGGGGGCTTGCACGGCTGGCTTGGTCGAGGTCTGAGTGTGTGTGTGTGTGTGTGTGTGTGTGTGTGTGTGTGTGTCCCATCAATACCAGAGTGACACAACTGATCAGCTGATCAGACACTGACGAGTCATTAAACACAAACTCATTCTGACTCTTGTATTAAAATATTTCAGTGATAAAACTCATGCTGAGATTTATTAAATTATTTTAAAATTTTAAAAACCATAAACTCTTAAATTAAAGTGAGCATTTCACTGGATGTCGTTTATATATGTGACTAAATAATATTATTCAAATTGATTAAAAAAAACAATCTTATGTTCTTTTTTTATCATCTCTGCCGCAGCACAGATGGATGTCAGCTGATTATGAATTCATGAATATCTGAAAACATCACAATAACGGTTCTCTCTCTCTCTCTCTCTCACACTCTCACACACACACGCACACACACACATGTTAGTGTGTAGGTAGGAGGTAGCAGCAGAAACAGCTGACGTCCAAAATCCCACGAGAGTCCAGACTGAACACAGGCTAACACACATAATATGCAAAAATTAAACCATCTCTCTCACTCACACACACTCTCTCACACACACACACACACACACACACACACACACACACACACACACACACACACACACACACACACACACACACACACACACACA
Organism: Scophthalmus maximus; assembly: GCF_022379125.1. Taxonomy (NCBI): domain Eukaryota; kingdom Metazoa; phylum Chordata; class Actinopteri; order Pleuronectiformes; family Scophthalmidae; genus Scophthalmus; species Scophthalmus maximus. Next base: position 31,036,756 of record NC_061515.1, read on the forward strand.
CACACACACACACACACACACACACACACACACACACACACACACTGCTGTTGTATTTTAATCCCTGGCTACAATAGGAACCAGATGCTCGGCTGAAGTAGAGCTGCGTTGAATGGAGACAGCCAATTGGTCGGAGTCCAGGAAGTGAAGTGCAGCTCAGGAGGAGTTCATGTGACGAGGCAGCGTTTAAATGATGGTGTAAATCAATAATCAAAATAACTGGTCCACAGACCAAAAGTGATTTATCTTATGGAAACTTGTTGTAGATCAACAGACGATAAATTAAAAACAAATGTTTTTATCGTTGATGGCTGAGATTATTAGAGCATCAGAGAGAATGAAGATAAAAAAACGTCACACAGGAAGTTATTGTGTGTGTGTGTGTGTGTGTGTGTGTGTGTGGGTGGGTGGGGGGGGGGTCATGGCAACATATGTACGCACATACAGAACACACGTACACACACACACACACACACACACACACACACACACGGGACTCTTCACAGCCTCTGAATATTTAATGGCTCCTCTCTTTGCTCTCTAATGACGTCTCAAGGGAGTGAGAGTGTGTGTGTGTGTGTGTGTGTGTGTGTGTGTGTGTGTGTGTGTGTTTGATCCACATTAACATCATGAAACACGCTGAGTCACTGACGACAAAACATCCTCACTGATAAGAAAAAAGACATTAACTGTCATTACTATTATTAATATTGTTGTTGTCATTTCTTGTGGTTGTGAAAACCCCCCCACACAAACACACAAACACACACACACAGGAAATTCCCAGCATTCTTCCCACACTGGAAACACCGCAACTCACTGCTGCCACCTGCTGTGGAATATCCGTCATTACAACATGATCAAACTTCATACCTGATTCACATCAACTGTCGTCAATCAGACAGCAACAATATCAATAACTGTGATTGATCCACAGCAACACCATGAAACAGGCTTAGCAACTGAGCAACTGAGCAACTTTCAGGGCAACGTTCACACGATGCTGAGTCACGGACGACAAAACATCCTCACTGATATGAAACAGTTTATATGACAAACACAGAAGAAAAACATTATTATTATTATTAATAATAATAATAATATTAAACAATAGTTCAATATTATTCTCGCTATTATAAAGATTATCATGATAATCATTATTATTATATTTTCTTTCAATGTGGAAAAAAAATTCAGCTAAACAAAAGCAGGGGGAAAAATATTTTAATATTAAAAGTACTAAATACAAGAACATATTAAAATATTAATGTAAAATATATACTCAATAATTTAAAAAAAATTTAAAAGGCAATCAAATTAGAAAAAATACAAATAATAAAAAATGTGAAACAAAAGAGATGAAAACGAAAAAAAAGTAAAGGAAAAGTACAACAAACGTATTTTAAAATTTGAGTAAAAACAAATATAAAACAAATAGAAGAATAAAATAAAGCGAAATAAAATATTGAACAATTATAAAAAATAAATATATACTTAATACTTGAAGATGGTAAAAAGACTAAATCAAATAAGAATACAACAAAAATAATAGACTATAATATAAAATTACAACAAAAAACATTTAAATTTGACAAAAAATAGAGTAAAAATTAACCAAATAGTGAAGAAAAGAATTTTAAACTGAAACACAAACGTCAGCTCCGGATTAAACTGAGCGACTGTGGAATTCATTATTTCAAAAGTGTAATAGAAGCTCAAATGATGTGACGCTCAGTCACGTCGCCATGGTAACGACACAGTAACTCCGGGCCACAAACCTCCGGGACAACGAGACGATGAAAACTCGACCCGACAACTGTGACGAGTTCTCAGCGCAGACGTCTGAGCCTGAAACGTTTCGTGACGGGACTCGTGTTGTCACTCTGCCAGCAGAGGGCGCCGCTGCTCTGAGAATAACTCCACACTGATTTACTGGGTCAGGTTTCACTGAGCCGGTTAATCATTAATAATCTGCAGATCTGCTCCCTGGTTCATGACCACGTTTGTAAATCCACTCTCTGCACACGATGATGTTCTTAGAAACAAAACAGATCTTAATATACAACAACACACAGACACACAAACACACAATCACAGAAACACTCATAAAGAAAATTCAGGCTGCATCCAAACAACTACGTGTCTGTTTAAAAACCTAAATCGACCTCAGTCCACACTAACACACTTGTAAACACACATCACATGACCATCCAGGTGTAAACAGGAAGTAGATTGTCTAACTTTGTAGCTGGTTGCCTAGTAACAGAAAATCCTCTGAAGGAGGAACAGCAATGGTGGCGACAATGATGAGGTGAAACTGTTGAAGCGTTAGTGACGTTGAATCGTGACTGATAAGAACCAATCAGAGAAGAGAATGTGATGAGGTCATTGTTTACAAACTTAAACACGACCCAGTTTTCACACCGACACGTGGACCAGCAGCGTTTCCACACGTCTCTGATAAGGAGGTTGGAAAGCTCCGGAACGCCAGGTGTAACCATAGCAACAGTGATGAGCTTCAATATCGTTAAATCAGTCGGGCTCTAATAAAATTTACTGGAAATATTCACAACACAATACTTCTGCAGGCCGTCGACAGAGAGTGTGTGTGGTTTGTGTGTGTGTGTGTGTGTGTGTGTGTGTGTGTGTGTGTTCGTGTCAGCGACACCAAGGCCAGACTGGTGTGTAAGTTCCTCTACATCCCCAGAGAGTTCGTCTCTGAGAAGAGTGTGTGACCTTGAGAGGAACACACACACGCGCTTATGTTTATAATTAACAACTCTTTAACAGTATTTCCTGACAATCTCTACTATTCAAATTAAACGAAAAGGAAAAAAATACTTGGGTTTAACAAAAATAGTAAAAGTAAAATAAGATTTTTCCCAGATTTTCCGAGCAGTCGTTTCTGTCCTCAGCTCTTCCTTCGTGTTAACAAGCAAAGATATTCCCGACACTGCTCGACGTTCCTCAAATAGCTCGGCGGCGGCGGCAGCCATGCGGAGAAGAATCGAGGGTTTGTGTGGCTCAAACGTTTGAGGCACAAATTCAATTGTGCTGATTTGTTTTTCACTGAGCACAAAGTTCACGGTGAAGTCGTCCGACGAGCAGCAGACGTGGAAATCAAGTCGTGTCAACATCAAATAAGAAAAAGACATCATATAGAGCAGTGGACACGATCTAAAGCTCATTTAAATTAACCGATTATTCGTCGTCATATGGTTTAAATGACGTCATGTTGATATCAAACTGACAGTGTATCAACAAACTGAATGTCTGAGATATGGATCAAAGAGAACATGTCAAATATAGTTTCTGTTTTGTGTTGACCAGCTTGTTGTCGGTCACTGTTTCCTCTCATCAGTTTTCCCTCTCGACTTCTGGAGGAATGCGGAGTTCTTCCCACACGCTGCATCTTACAGAAGCCGTGTTTTTCTCCCACAATGCTTTGTTGATGGGGGCGTCGCTGGAGGGATCAGCTTTCCTCTCAGCTCCTTCTCTCCTCTCTCTGTCCTCCTTTTCTCACTTTGTCCCCAATTCAGTTTTAATCTTCCTCCTCCGTCATCATCATCATCATCTTCTTCTCTTCCTTCACACCAGACACTTTCTTCTCCATCCTCTCGAACACAACAGAGAAGCTCACAAACAGACGACGACACAAAGAAACTTCCATCCTCGTCATGTCCACCACCCTCACACAGACAAATATTCTGACCTTTTTGACCTTGTGTGTGTGTGTGTGTGTGTGTGTGTGTGTCCTTGTCAGGCGGCACACACACACACAAAACACAAGAAGCTTTTAAACCAAATGTCAGATGTTTTCAGCTGGTAAGAAGTTTAAAAAACATCAACAGGAATCAGAGTTCGTAAAATGTTGTTGTTAATTTGTTACGTAGGAAACTAGAAGAGAGGAGAAGAGAGGGGAGGAACCAGGAGAAGTGACACGTAGAGGAGAGGAAACATGGAGGAGACAAGGAGAGGAGAGTTGGAGTCTGACCTGCAGGAGGCAGATGGTACCGAGCTACAGTATACAGAGCCAGATCACTTCCTGTGGGCTTCATTATCCTGCAGCCTGACCCCGAGGCATGGCAACACACACACACACACACACACACACACACACACACACACACACACACACACACACACACACACACACACACACACACACACACACACACACACACACACACACACACACACACACACACACACACACACACACACACACACACACACTGATGGAGATAAAAAAAACTGCGAGACGGTTGAGGTGAAAAATGAGCTGATAAATTTGATTTCAATCTGTTGCTGATTATTGATTATTAGTGTAAGTCGATCGATCACTAAAGGTCAAACACTCTCTGGCTCCAGCTCATGACATCATCACGTCTTTCTTCCGGATTTTCATCACATACAAATATTTTTCAGATTTAAATAAAAACATAACAAGTGCAGAACCGGATGACTCAGTCATCAGATGCATGAGAACGATGTGTGTGTGTGTGTGTGTGTGTGTGTGTGTAAACAGATTACAGCATTACCGTGTTCCCGTGCCAGGGACCAGTGTCCAGCTGCCAAAAAGCGCGGCCCTCCGCCCCTGCGAGGGTCAGCGCTGCTCTCCAACTACAGCTGAGGCAGATTAATAATCCCTTACTTAAAATGAAGCGATTTACGTGGACGACCGGTGGATTTATACAACCAAACCAAACCAAACCAGGACGACCACAGTTATCTGTACATTCAACAGGAAGTGGTTTAAAGTTGGAAAAAATGCAGCTGCAGCGTCAACAGTTTAATCTAAAAAGCAGAAATGTTCAGATGTATCATCCAAAACAAAACCATAACACCACTTATGATCTAGTTCCTGACACAAACTACTGTTGGATCAGAATCAGACCAAATGTTGATAAAAGTGAGCGGTGTCGTCCAGAGCTAAAGGTCAAAGGTCCGAGCGCCGTCCTCCAGATGGCGAGGAGCCACGGAGACATCTGACCACCATTGATTTTCTGTTTGAAGGACAGATGGACGACCCCTCTCTGTCTCTCTGTCTCTCTGTTGCAGCCATCATGGCGACGTGTTTGAGGTTTAGTTGCGACCGGCAGGTCACGTGACTTCGTGGTTGTCAGCTTGGCTGGGGAGCACGTAGACGTTCACTGACACGGGGAGAGGGTCTCATCAGGCGGAGCAGGCGCTGGTGTTTGTGGAGTCACATTAATTAGGCACTGAATCATTTATAGGTGAGCGAAGCGAAGCCTCGAGGGGCCGGCGAGCATCTGCTGCACGCCTCGGAAACACAGCGAGAATCACAGAATCACAGCGACGATCTTCAGACCGAGAGAGGAGATCGTGGGGCAGGAAGTGACATCAGACACCTCTGGGAGTCAGGGAGGGATGAACACACACATCTCACGCTCTGATCGTCGTCTCTACAGCGACACACTGAAGTGCCAGTGTATTGTTGAGCAGCAGGAAGCTGCAGAGCCGACAGACTATTTTTATACCTGCATCAGATCCTTGCTGGGCTATTGTTCAGGTCGGGTCAGTGTCTGCAGCTTCCCTCCATAGTGGGGGGGGGGGGCTGCAGCTGGACGCCACAGCTGCCGAGAGCCCGACACAGATCAGAGTCTGACAAACAGAAAACATGCAGCTTGGATCTCACCATGGTAAAGACAGAGATATGAAAGATTCTTGGCCCCGCCCCCTTTGTCCAGATCCACACCAACCCTTCATGGATTCTTTCTCACTCCGTGTCCCATCCTTCCACCAAGTTCACTGGTAATCTGTGGAGGAGTTGGGGGCGTAAACATAAACCTCTTTGGCGGAGGTCGCGAGGTCGGGACATGATGGAGGCTGGGAACGCCGTCAGCTTCCTGCTCTTGGATCTTCTCTCTCACACAGTCGTCCGTTCGGCTCAAGAATTTGAGAATGTTCCAGGGCCCCGGGCGTCGCTTCAGGCCCATCAGAGGATCACAGAGACTCGGTGACAGAGTGAGACTCTCTGAGCCGTCGCCTCACGAGTTCAGCAGAAAAGCTGCGATGTTGAATTGAAGGTTGATAATAAGATTCTTCTCTCTGGTGACTCAGTCCTGACTCACCGCGACCTGTGACCTCAGAGTGTGAAGTGCAGGAAGTGGAAATGAAGAAGTTTGACACTGAAGCATCAAGACGCAGTGGTCAGGACCGGACGGACGTGAGAGGAACGAAGAGAGGCAGCGAGACGCCAAACCACAATTAGCTGCAAAGCCTGAAGCTCTGAGTTATTCAGACACAATGAGCCTTGAAAGAGTTTCTGGGGAGGAAGACGACTTATAGATATTACATGTATCATGTCTGTGTTACAGGATAATCGTACATTAATCTGAGGGCCAGGTCACTGTGGGGAGGGGGGGGATTAAGAAACAAACTCAACAGGAAGTCAGCGACGTCAATCTGTCGCTTCACAACACAAAGAACAAAAGAGCCGAACGAAGAAAAAGTCAGAAAACCTTCACACGCAGAACCGCTGGAGCCGACGGGTCAGTGAACGCAGCACGGTGCTGAACTGTACATCAGATTATTTAAAAAACAATATTCAGCAGGAAACTGTTAAAATGTGAAGAACTGTGAACATATGTTCAGGAAGCTGAGGATCAGAAGAACTGGGCGACACGGACAAATATTCATATCAGTCCATATCGATGATTATCACACTAGACGCTAAACAGAAAATAACAAACACGTGACGCTTCACAGGACGACGACGCCTACAAGGCTCTTACAGGCGAGTGCAGCCGAGTGTTGGGATTTCACACACACACTCTCACAGAGGAGCGGCTGATAAGTACACTTCCCTAATGGGACCCGGGGGGCGAGCAGGAGCTTTTACCCAGAGATCCTTCATCATGAGCACGTGCGGTCAGAGCAAACGCATCTTTAGCTCCGTCGCTCGCCAGTGAGGACGACGCAGATCCGTCCATATCAGTTTGAGCATTGCTGCTAAAAGACAAACAGACGCTTCCTGTCGGAGGTGAAGGAGATTCCAGATTTTTGCTTCGGTGTGATGGATTTAATCTGTGTGCGACAACAGTGTGATTGCTGACAATCCCTCGGACATATTCTCTCCCGGCTGTTTCCTCCGCAGACCCATCGATCGATAGATGAGCCCGTCGAGTTCAGCTGCTCGTTATCTGGTTAATCTCTCTCTGCAGGACGATTCGGATGTGATGATCCCGACGTGACGCCCCCACACGTACACACAAGGCACACAAACACACGAGATACACCCAGTGACAGTGAACCCACCACGGGACAAAAGGCAGAACCTGTCAACCATTATTGATCTGCAGTTGTTGCACCTGTCGTCAGATCCGTGACACTGGAGGCAGATTCACCTCTGACCTCCATCTGCCCACCAGCTCATGCTCCACACGCTGCTGTCGGTGACCCCTGACCTCTGACCGGCCCCTCGTCCACACCGACTGAGACGACGGGAGTTTAATTTCATTCAGGGAAGCGCCCAAATGAAAACTGTTGGACGAAAGCTGAATACCGAACAGAAATAAACTACATTTTTAGATTTAATTTTTTTTTAATTTATGATACAAACAGATCAAACCTGTTTCACTGTGACTCTGACACTGTTCACAACGAGAGCAGCAGAAGTGATGATGGTGGAGTTTCACTGATTCATGTGGAAGAGGAGACGTGACGCGGTGGTTTCACCTGCCAGGGGCTGAGTCAGCTGCTGGACACAGTTCATCAAACTCGGCAACACAGAGGGTTCAATCCACAGATTGTTAGACTATGTGTGTTGTCAGCCTCCGATCACACTGACTCTGATTATAAAACAGATGCAGAGGCAGCGCGTCCGTCCGCCTCCACTGAGCGCGCTCACTGACCATGACTCACCTCGTATATCAGGCCTAATGAAAGACGACTGCCTGCAGGAGAACAAACGGCCGAGAGGAGGAAAAATATATATATAAATAAATATGAATTAGTACACGAGCACTTTACAGAGAGAACATCGTGTCTACAGTTTGTCCTAATCTGGTGCAGTCAGCTGGAGGGGGCGGGGCTTATGAACAAAAGGTGCAGAGATGTCAGTGTAATGTCTCGGGACAGAGCGGCGAGCAGTGGTGGTCGTTATGTAATGACCATCGCTGTACCGGACGTCCACCGGCCGCCGCCACCGAGTTACATAACCACGACCGAGCCTCTGTCGTTTACTCTCATCATCAGAAATAATCAGCGTTCGTCTTCATCTTCAGCAGAGAGGAGGAAGTGGAGCTGAATGACTGATCAATAACGGGATCAGGAAATTGATCAGCAGCAGTTATGGTTTGTCAAACGTCGGAGGAGATCAAGTGTCACCAGAGTCCGATCGAGATGTTCACAGACACAATAAGTTTCTGTGTTTACTGAAAACTTTTACACACATGATAATGACATCATATGATGTCATTATCATATATGAAGCTAATGAGTTTTATAATAAAGGGAGAGAAGAACAAAGGGCAGGAAACTCCCTGGTTTTACTATGTACGTATAAAAACGTTTCCTCCCTGACTGAACACGTGGCCCTGAGGGAGTTGAATCCAGAACCTGCCGGTGCCGCTGCCTTGCTCCATTCCCACGTCGGGCCTGAATGAGCCTGGAGCCTCATCAGAGTCGGCGTCTGAAACCTGAGAGTGAACATTATGTGGAGAGAGGATCCAAAAGGCCTGGAGGCTGAACAAACACTCAGGCTGAGGCCTAACTGGGTCACGTGGTGCGTTCACTGACTGTGGGTCACAGCAGGAGACAAAAGAGACGCTGCTGCAGAGCTGCTCTGATGAACAGGCCTGTTGCTCTGGTTCTCCTGGGTTCTCCTGGGTTCTACTGGGTCACAGAAAGTGGCTCAGTGCCACCAGGACCTCCATCCATCCTGAAACACACCTCATATGTAAATGAGCCCCGCGGCGAGAGAGAGGGAGACATGAGTCACGGAGGTAAAACGAGACCGAGTCCCACAGAGCATCTGATTGGCCGAGCAGCTCAAGTTCGACTCGGAGGAATCAAGGACGTATTGAACAAACACACGGTGCTGAGAGGTTGTGGGACACGGCGTGAATCCAGATGTGCTGCTGCTGCTGCTGCTGCCTTCGCATTCACCGTCCTTGTTCTGGGTCATTTCCAGTGTGGAAGCAGCTGAGTGAGTCACAGAGCAGACGACGAGTCACCGCTCACACGGCGCTGCAGCTGTGTGGCTACTGAGCACGCTCATTCGCTGACGTGCTGCTGTTTGTAACAATCTGCTCCTGATGCATCACAAACACTAAATCCTTCTCCTGAATCTGCTCCACAACAAACCACACGCATTTAGTCCACATTCATCAGACGTGCGTGAACATCAAGGACGAGACAAAACTTCAATAATTTTCTTTTCGTCAACACAAACGTCGACCTCCTTCAGTGAACGTGGACGAGAAGAACAATAGTTCTGCTATTTTAAATTAAATTTCTGTCAAAATGTATCTTACAACAGTTTTACAGCAGATGACAATGTCGTGTTTTATGAAGATTGAATCACCATGAACACAAACATGACAGACAGGGTGTATCACACTGAAACCATGTGAACTGTAATAAACAATACGTGATCAATCAATTCAAACTCATCATCACTTGTTGCTATGGTTACACCTGGCTTTCAGTCACGACTCAACGACCAGCAGTGAAGTCAAAGCGTCGCTCTCACTTCCTGTCAGTAACAGTTCCCGCTCTGACTTTTCACCATCGCTGTTCCTCCTTCAGAGGAATTTTCTGTTACTAAGCAACCAGCTGCAGGGGGAGACAATCTACTTCCTGTTTACACCTGTGTGGTCATGTGACGTGTGTTTTCAGGTGTGTTAGCATGTTTGACTGATACAGAGCTAAAAAACAGATACCTCGCTGTTGATTTAGTCGCCCTCACCTCGTAATCGTCACCACGGAAACATCCAATGATGCTGAGGACAGATTTACCATCGTATCTCTCAGATCGTATATATCGCCGGACATGACACGTCTCGGACTGTGGTGCATCTATATTATGATTTGTTGTGACAGTGAACGTACAGTTACGAACTAACTGAGGAAACACTTGTCTCTTCTCCACGACACATTTCACAAAGAAGGAAAGTCGAGGTATCGAACCCACAACCTGGCAAACCACCAGAACACGGAGGCAACGTCTCTCAGCAGAGACAAAAGGACACATGAGGAGGAGCTGATGAGACATTTAAAGTCTTGGATTTGTTATTTTAAGGATTCCAGGATGTAGAGAGACGTTCTGCTTGCACAGCAGGATTACCCACGGTTGTCACCCTGCATTCAGGTACTGACACCTTCTTCCTCTCCCCGGCCGCGTCCTTACCTTCGATGGCGATGACATGCTCCCGGATCTGGTTCTGCAGCAGCGGCTCCTCCACCCGCTCCAGCAGCTCGTAGATGGAGTAGATGTTGGGGTGCACCGACTCGAACCTCTGGATCTCCGATCGGATGGCGGCCGAGTTGGCGAGATGCTGCTGGTAGTTCATGGCGGCAGCTCCGGTCTGGACCCCGGAGACACGGAGAGAGGAGAGGAGAGGAGAGGCGGAGAGGAGGAGAGGAGAGAAGAGGAGGAGAGAAGAGAAGAGAAGAGAAGAGGAGGAGAGGAGAGGAGGAGAGAAGAGAGGAGAGGAGAGGAGGGGAGAGGAGAGGCGGAGAGGAGGAGAGGAGAGAAGAGGAGGAGAGGAGAAGAGGAGATGAGAGGAGGAGAGACGAGGAGGAGAAGAGAAGAGAAGGGAAGAGGAGGAGAAGAGAAGGGAAGAGGAGGAGAGGAGGAGAAGAGAAGGGAAGAGGAGGAGAGGAGAGGAGAGCAGGAGAGGAGAGGAGAGGAGATGAGAGGAGGAGAGAAGAGGAGGAGAAGAGAAGAGAAGGGAAGAGGAGGAGAGAAGAGGAGGAGAAGAGAAGAGAAGAGAAGAGGAGGAGAGGAGAGGAGGAGAAGGGAGAGGAGGAGAGGAGAGGAGGAGAAGGGAGGGGAGGAGAGGAGAAGAGAAGAGAAGAGAAGGGAAGAGGAGGAGAGGAGAGGAGGAGAGAAGAGGAGGAGAAGAGAAGAGAAGGGAAGAGGAGGAGAGAAGAGAAGAGAAGAGAAGAGGAGGAGAGGAGGAGAGGAGAGGAGAGGAGGGGAGAGGAGGAGAGAAGAGAAGAGGAGATGAGAGGAGGAGAAGAGAAGAGAGGAGGAGAGGAGGAGAAGAGAAGGGAAGAGGAGGAGAGGAGAGGAGACTTGTTGTGAGTGATGCGGTGATGAGAACAGGAAGGTGACGGCTGTGACCTCCAGGAGGAGAAACAACCTCAGGAAAAACACTCAATCCTACTTTTTCTCTTGGAGCCTGAACACAACACCCAGCATGTTTACATGTCACATTAATAAGCAGATGTAATCCTCCTCCTCTGCATCCCGGGGGTTGAACTGTAACAGGTTTGTTGTGGTGCAGGAGGCAGGACGACTGCTGCTGCCGCTGCCCGGTGAAGGCAGCTGTTCCCCGGGGCGTCCGGGCTCCTGATCCCGGAGCGACGACAGATGTGCGGCAGCGAGGGCACCGCCTCCCCCGCACCCTCCGCGGATCCTCTGCGTGACAGAACTCCCTCCCGGTCGCGACGGAGCGGACGAGGGGGATGCAACAACGGCCTTGATGCTAGGTGGCTAAGGCTAGCCGGCTAACGCTAACTAGCTGTAGCTTCGGGGGGAACAACCGGGACAACTCACCGTTTCTCCTCCGGTTGAGTCCGTTTCACATCACGGCCGAGTGCGGAGGTGAAGCCCCGGGGAGGAGACTCGTCCCCGGCCGTGTGAGGAGCATGCAGCGGGGGCCGCAGCCGGTGACAGCGGCGGCAGCCTGGTAAACAGTCGGCGGGTCGCGGTGGGGCAGTGGATGCCTGTTCCCGTCCGTCGCTCCGCTGTTTCCTCGCCGTTACACGGTGACGTCGTCGGGGCCGGATTCAAACCCCCCAGCGGCGGGAGAGCGACGGAGCTCGAGCGGCGTCGGATGAATCCGGGTGACGGAGAACGACGCGTGGTTTCACAGGTGAGTCCCCGCGTCCCGAGCGGCGAGGTCCATCCCGAGCACAGCGGAGCTCAGTGTCCCGGCCGGGGACGTCGTTACCGTGAGTGTCCCCCCGCCCGCCCCCGGAGCCAAGTGACGGACAGAGAGCAGCGCCGCTTCCGGTACGGACTTTCAAAATAAAACCGTGACATTTTATAAAACAGACGAAAACAAAAATATCAAAACTTCTAACAATGCATTTTGTTTCTTTGTGTATTTGTTTCATCTCTTTATAATTGTGTGATTGATTTTCCAACAGGAAATATTCTCATTATATCTTCAATTTGAGTATTCTGATTTTATTACTCATTATATACACATTTTATTCTACTCTATAGATTCATCTTCATATAATTGTTCTTTTATTTAACTACTATTCTTGAAACTAATCTTACTAATCTGCCCACGGTTTTATTGGTGAACTTATGAATAATTTTGTTCAGACAAATAAAAAACAGCAAACACATGAATGGCTCTTCAAAAACAAATGAAATGTTGTAATAACAGTTAGTTAAACTTTAATTCTGCTAATTTTTGAAACGTTTTATAAAACGTTATTCTGTACGTCATGTCACATTTGTTTCATACACAATTAATTTCTATAATAAATCCTTAAATTAAACTACAACATCAATTAATTCTTTTGTGGCTTTGAAGCAGGGATCTTTTTTTTAATTTGTGTGAATTGGCTTGTGCCTTTATTCTGAAAGCCACACTAACCTTTTTCCGGTCCACTTCTCGCGAACTGCTGCTGACTTGTCGCAGTCGCATTCAAGGGGATAGCTGTTGCGCGGATCCTGCGCAGACAAACTGACGCATGATATGTTTATTTCTCTGATTTGTCCTTTTAATATATAAATATTGATATTTATAAATATATATATACCCTTCAAAATAAAGCCACAACGCACTGATGCAGAGCTCTGGACCCTGATGTCTGGACCCTCAGTTCTGGACCCTCAGTTCTGGACCCTCAGCTCTGGACCCTCAGCTATGGACCCTCAGTTCTGGACCCTCAGTTCTGGACCCTCAGCTCTGGACCCTCAGCTCTGGACCCTCAGCTCTGGACCCTCAGTTCTGGACCCTCAGCTATGGCTCTGTGGGATCTTCTCTCCGTCCAACAGGAAGTGGTGGAGGACGCCGCTCTTCTTCCTCCCGCTGATCGTGGCCTTGATGCAACACTCGTGTTCCCCCAGAGTGAAGCTCGTCTCGCTGCCGTCGTCCACAAACTCTCCCTTCGGAGGAGACACACTGTCAATTCCTGTCCAAATGTTGTATATCTATTTTTTATATTTACTGTTAATTTACATATTTACATTTCTGCTTTTTCTGTCTCAACTTCCCTTTTTTGTGCACATTTGCACATTTTCTCCTGTTATTATATAATAAAATATATATATTATTCATTATATTTCAGGTTCTGCTTTTTACTTCATCTTTTCTAACTGTGTGTTAAGACGCTGTAACACAGTGTTTAACCTGCAGCATCAATAAAGTTTTTTCATATTTTCAGAATAAAGCGACTCTCACCGTCGTTTCCATTTTCTGTCCATTGCACCAAACGTCCATTGTGTCCTTTTCTGTCGGAGAAACAAGACGAGATGTTTTTATTTTAATTCACATTTATTTTATCATCGTGACCTCTGAGCCTGAGCACATTGACCTTTAACCCTCACCCAGCACCACCCTGCGGTCCTCGCCGTCCACCCGCAGCAGCCACGTCTCCGTGCTCTTGGCTCGGTTGTCGGTGAACATCTGCAGGCTCTTGCCGTCCACCTCCAGCGAGTACTCGTAGGCGAAGCCGCTCACCGCCTCGATGTTTATCGTGGCTTTTGTTTTGGCTCCGCCCAACGCGAAGGTTTCCTTCCCCACCAGTTTGAACAGCCAGTCTCTTCTGACCACTTCCTTTGGGAGGAGACACTCGTGAAGCTCGTACTACAGTGTCTACAGTATCTACAGTATCAGTGGTCGTCTTTTACATTCAGCACATAGATCTGAGGTTTCCAATCTGAGGGTCGCGATCTGGAAATGGTCGTGACATAAAATCTGAGGGTCACGAAACACACAGACACTGAATGTGTTTTCCTCTAATGAAACATAAGATTGAACTGACTCACCTGTCCGTTGACGTAGACGACTCGTTTCCCGGTGGTGGTGCCATGAGCAAACTCGATCCTGTGGACGCCGTCGCTCAGCGCCACTTCCCACGACGCCACCAGGTCCCCACTCAGCATCTGGACTGCCGCCGCTCGCGATCCTGGTGTGAGGGTCAGTGGAGGAGTGGGACGCGTCCTGCTGGATTGAGGTGTCGACTCAGCAGCAGGTGCATTAATGTAAGAGGCTTAGAGGCGAGAGCGGCCTCCACAGCTGCTACACACAGTCAGGACCGAGTGATGTCATCATCATCATCATCATCATCATCATCATCATGTGTGAAGCTCAGCTGGAGCTGACCCCTGACCTCTACACAAGACAAAAACAAAGCAAGAAGAGTAAAATGTAAAAAGAGACATTTTCTTCACATTTACACAGAATCAGAGACAAACTGAGGCTTTGAAAGGAAAGTTTTCATATCTGAGATCTGATATGTTTTTATGAACCACTATGATATTTCACGCTATGAAAATGTTCGTTCCAGTGAAATATTAAAACTGCTCATTATTAAAATACTTTTAATTTTTATATCTTATTTAACCTGATTTAAATGTTTTTCAATATATTTGTGTAACTTTTATTTAGATTTAAATGTTAAAAAAGATAAAACTCACATGTTACATCATCAGGCTTCAACTGGATGATTTCTGTTTTTACATGAGATTTTATGAACTCTGCTGAGTCACCTGATTGGTGAATGTCACCTGACCTGGGTGATGTCACAGGTCGGACCGGTTCCTCCGGTCTCTGATGTGAGATAAGAGCTGAGATCATATACACGTTTCTGTGGGAAAATAAAATGACAACCGTCACTTTGATCTGATTCGTCTGAACTCGAGCTGCAGGTGGAAAACCTCAGGGGTCAGAGGTCACTGTCCTCCTGCAGCAGGGGTTAAAGGTCAAACCTCATCTCACCGAGTCCTGACAACATTTACCTGATGGAAATTTGTGTTTTAAATGAAGATAGAATATTAGAACTGGAATAAACTGGAGCTGCAGCTATTGATTCATGATCAATTTCTTTTTCTGATTGTTTTCTGGATCAATAATCTGAGAAAATATTCAGTTTACCATCAGTTATGACAAAGATTTCTTTTTAGATGATTTTATTTATGATAAAATGACCTTGATTATACAAATAGTTTATCATTTTTCTGCTGATCAACTTATTGATTAATGGACCAATAGTTGCAGCTCTAGACTCAACATGAGGAGAAAATATGACACAAGTTGATGAAAACTTTAGCTTCTGAGGTTTAACATTAGATTTTCTTCTTTCTGTTTGTGATCAATGATTCACTGAGGAAAACTGGACACGTTGCGCCACCTGGTGGCCACAATCAACTACAGCTTCTCATCCATTAGTAGTTATTTTTCCACATGAAATAAATTTAAACTTGAGAAAAGAGATTTTTCATAAAAGTTCAAATGCAATATTTCATCTGATTGTTTATTGTTTACCTCATGTGACCTGGTTTCTCCTCCGGCACGTCATTTCTCTTCCTTTTAACCTGTAAATGTTTGAACGTACAACACATAAAATAACTTCCTGATATTCACACGTTCTTAAAAAACCAAAAAACAATACAATCATTTTCATTTTCTTAATTATATATATATTTATTTATTTATTTCTTGAAAGTTTGTATTTCAGTTCATTTTAAAAGAAAACAGAAATTTATCTTATCCTTTTTCATTTATTTTCTTAGAAACTGTATTGAAGATAAATCTCCTCAAGAGAAGAGATTTATGTTCATGTGCTGTAATAAAAACATAAAACGTTGTTTTTTTGTACCTTGTATTAAAAAGATTGAATCAATGTGATCAGTGATCAATATGTGTTTTCTTTTATTATCAAACGATACGAGGTCGTCACACAAACACACACAGAGACTTAAATACAATAGGAACAATCATGTGATTAAAACTTGATAATAAATGAAACGCGTGTTCGTCAGGGAGGTGGAGAATAAAGTTTTCATACAAAGGGAGTGTGTCAGGTGTCGCTACGCAGCAGGAATGTGTCGGAAGACGAAACACTCAACACGTAATACAGAAAAAGAAAAACAAAGTGATGGATGAAATGTTTTTTGGCTTCTGATGAAGAGTCGTTAAATCACTGGAAACAGTTTAAGGCACAAAATCTCCCAATATATCAATATCATGGACAACTTGTGTCGTTTTGCTTCTTTATGCTTCTGCAGGTAAAGACACAAAGTGGCCATAAGAATGTGGACACGTCTGAGTTCGTCTGGAGGCTCTAGTGTCCAAAGATAGTTTGAGAACTGCAGAAAAAAGATGAACAACAACAACAACACAACTCTTACGACGCCTCCTCTCACTTTGAATTTTGTTTATCTAAATATCTTTCTTTATGCTTTTATTCCATTATATTTAATATTGTGTCATTTACTTTTTTTATTTCTGGTTTTACTTTATCTTGATCGTAGTTTTCCGGCCTGTAGTGTTTCCTCGTTTCAAACGTATAAAGATTTGCTCACTTCCTATTTACTGATTTTATTTTGTAAAGGACATAAAAGTGCTTTACTAACTAAAATCTGATGGACAACATTTTCATTTTCTTCGTCAGTTTTAAAAAGGGAAATTTGGCTGGAAATCGAATCAACGGAACGGCAACATGCAACAGGCTTCCATCGGCCAATCGTATGTGTCCGAGCTTTTTCCAGGAGTAACTTTTTCCTGCTTTGTGAAGGAAACTGAGCTGTGAGAAAATCCCTGACCGGAGGAATGTGTCCACGTACTTATGGCCACATGTAGCAGGAAGCGAGGTTCCTCCGGTGAAAATGGCGACGTGACGTCAAACATCGAGTCGCTGTCGTTTGACCTTTTATTTGGATTTTTATACATTAGGAGAAAAAACAAAAACATTTTGAAGGTGTAAAAATCAACGAGCAGAGAATTAACGGTTTCACAATGTCGAGCTGCTTGTGTTTTTTTGGCACTTTGTCACCTCGAGGTCACAGGATGCAGCAGCGCTTCTTCTTCTTCTTGCCGCTCGGCCCGTTTTTGTCTTTGCTCTCTGACAGTTTCTTCTTGCGGACTTCACGCATGAGGTCGAAGAAAACCTGAGAGGAGGAGAAGAAGAAGAAGAAGAAGAATGTTAACAGGCAGTTTCCCTGCAGGAGAAGTCGAGTCCGAACACGTCGTGATGTTTCAGGAAGCAGAATCTCTGCTCCGAGGTTTGATCCACGTCTGTTCAGGAATTTAATAAAAGTCTGTTTTTATCTGTTTGTATGTGAATTCTTGAGCTGCGGCCAAAAGTCTTATCAGTTGATTCGCGAGTCAGAGTGAACGTTAAACGAGGTTTAAAGTAATTCCCTGAAGAGTTTCTGAGGAATCGAGAGACGGACGAAACAAAATGTGGGGAAAATTAAGAAACGTCCTAAAAGAACTTTGAATAAATGAATCCAACAAAAGGATGTTACCAAAAACCTGCACGGAAAACAGAAAAGTGGTAAAAACAAATAAATAAAGTTTGATCATCTTAAAGTTAATTGACAACTTGACTTTAATTTGAACAAACTTAATGAATTCACTTGTGTTTATTTTCTTTTTTCATCGTATAAATTAATTCAGAAATGACTAGAACTTTTCAAAAGGAAATTTAATTTAACTCAAGCTTCATGGAAACTTGAAAACAAACTTATTTTGAATGATTTTTTTCTGCGATGAAAGAAAATAAGATGAAACGGTTCAGTAATCGTCTTTAAAGACGCCACGTCACACGAATCCTTTCTGGCTACGGAACCAAAGTCATGATCCTTCCTGGCTACGGAACCAAAGTCACGATCCTTCCTTGCTAGGGAACCAAAGTCACGATCCTTCCTTGCTAGGGAACCAAAGTCACGATCCTTCCTTGCTAGGGAACCAAAGTCACGATCCTTCCTTGCTAGGGAACCAAAGTCACGATCCTTCCTTGCTAGGGAACCAAAGTCACGATCCTTCCTGGCTAGGGAACCAAAGTCACGATCCTTCCTGGCTAGGGAACCAAAGTCACGATCCTTCCTTGCTAGGGAACCAAAGTCACGATCCTTCCTTGCTAGGGAACCAAAGTCACGATCCTTCCTTGCTAGGGAACCAAAGTCACGATCCTTCCTTGCTAGGGAACCAAATCACGATCCTTCCTTGCTAGGGAACCAAAGTCACGATCCTTCCTGGCTAGGGAACCAAAGTCACGATCCTTCCTGGCTAGGGAACCAAATCACGATCCTTCCTTGCTAGGGAACCAAATCACGATCCTTCCTGGCTAGGGAACCAAAGTCACGATCCTTCCTGGCTAGGGAACCAAAGTCACGATCCTTCCTTGCTAGGGAACCAAAGTCACGATCCTTCCTGGCTAGGGAACCAAAGTCACGATCCTTCCTTGCTAGGGAACCAAAGTCACGATCCTTCCTGGCTAGGGAACCAAAGTCACGATCCTTCCTGGCTAGGGAACCAAAGTCACGATCCTTCCTGGCTAGGGAACCAAAGTCACGATCCTTCCTTCCTAGGGAACCAAAGTCACGATCCTTCCTGGCTAGGGAACCAAAGTCACGATCCTTCCTGGCTAGGGAACCAAAGTCACGATCCTTCCTTGCTAGGGAACCAAAGTCACGATCCTTCCTTGCTAGGGAACCAAAGTCACGATCCTTCCTTGCTAGGGAACCAAAGTCACGATCCTTCCTTGCTAGGGAACCAAAGTCACGATCCTTCCTTGCTAGGGAACCAAAGTCACGATCCTTCCTGGCTAGGGAACCAAAGTCACGATCCTTCCTGGCTAGGGAACCAAAGTCACGATCCTTCCTTGCTAGGGAACCAAAGTCACGATCCTTCCTTGCTAGGGAACCAAAGTCACGATCCTTCCTTGCTAGGGAACCAAAGTCACGATCCTTCCTTGCTAGGGAACCAAATCACGATCCTTCCTTGCTAGGGAACCAAAGTCACGATCCTTCCTGGCTAGGGAACCAAAGTCACGATCCTTCCTTGCTAGGGAACCAAATCACGATCCTTCCTTGCTAGGGAACCAAATCACGATCCTTCCTGGCTAGGGAACCAAAGTCACGATCCTTCCTGGCTAGGGAACCAAAGTCACGATCCTTCCTTGCTAGGGAACCAAAGTCACGATCCTTCCTGGCTAGGGAACCAAAGTCACGATCCTTCCTTGCTAGGGAACCAAAGTCACGATCCTTCCTGGCTAGGGAACCAAAGTCATGATCCTTCCTGGCTAGGGAACCAAAGTCACGATCCTTCCTGGCTAGGGAACCAAAGTCACGATCCTTCCTTCCTAGGGAACCAAAGTCACGATCCTTCCTGGCTAGGGAACCAAAGTCACGATCCTTCCTGGCTAGGGAACCAAAGTCACGATCCTTCCTGGCTAGGGAACCAAAGTCACGATCCTTCCTGACTAGGGAACCAAAGTCACGATCCTTCCTGGCTAGGGAACCAAAGTCACGATCCTTCCTTCCTAGGGAACCAAAGTCACGATCCTTCCTTGCTAGGGAACCAAAGTCACGATCCTTCCTGGCTAGGGAACCAAATCACGATCCTTCCTTGCTAGGGAACCAAAGTCACGATCCTTCCTTGCTAGGGAACCAAAGTCACGATCCTTCCTGGCTAGGGAACCAAATCACGATCCTTCCTTGCTAGGGAACCAAAGTCACGATCCTTCCTGGCTAGGGAACCAAAGTCATGATCCTTCCTTGCTAGGGAACCAAAGTCACGATCCTTCCTTGCTAGGGAACCAAAGTCACGATCCTTCCTTGCTAGGGAACCAAAGTCACGATCCTTCCTTGCTAGGGAACCAAAGTCACGATCCTTCCTTGCTAGGGAACCAAAGTCACGATCCTTCCTGGCTAGGGAACCAAAGTCACGATCCTTCCTGGCTAGGGAACCAAAGTCACGATCCTTCCTTGCTAGGGAACCAAAGTCACGATCCTTCCTTGCTAGGGAACCAAAGTCACGATCCTTCCTTGCTAGGGAACCAAAGTCACGATCCTTCCTTGCTAGGGAACCAAATCACGATCCTTCCTTGCTAGGGAACCAAAGTCACGATCCTTCCTGGCTAGGGAACCAAAGTCACGATCCTTCCTTGCTAGGGAACCAAATCACGATCCTTCCTTGCTAGGGAACCAAATCACGATCCTTCCTGGCTAGGGAACCAAAGTCACGATCCTTCCTGGCTAGGGAACCAAAGTCACGATCCTTCCTTGCTAGGGAACCAAAGTCACGATCCTTCCTGGCTAGGGAACCAAAGTCACGATCCTTCCTTGCTAGGGAACCAAAGTCACGATCCTTCCTGGCTAGGGAACCAAAGTCATGATCCTTCCTGGCTAGGGAACCAAAGTCACGATCCTTCCTGGCTAGGGAACCAAAGTCACGATCCTTCCTTCCTAGGGAACCAAAGTCACGATCCTTCCTGGCTAGGGAACCAAAGTCACGATCCTTCCTGGCTAGGGAACCAAAGTCACGATCCTTCCTGGCTAGGGAACCAAAGTCACGATCCTTCCTGACTAGGGAACCAAAGTCACGATCCTTCCTGGCTAGGGAACCAAAGTCACGATCCTTCCTTCCTAGGGAACCAAAGTCACGATCCTTCCTTGCTAGGGAACCAAAGTCACGATCCTTCCTGGCTAGGGAACCAAATCACGATCCTTCCTTGCTAGGGAACCAAAGTCACGATCCTTCCTGGCTAGGGAACCAAAGTCATGATCCTTCCTTGCTAGGGAACCAAAGTCACGATCCTTCCTTGCTAGGGAACCAAAGTCACGATCCTTCCTTGCTAGGGAACCAAAGTCACGATCCTTCCTTGCAAGGGAACCAAAGTCACGATCCTTCCTGGCTAGGGAACCAAAGTCACGATCCTTCCTTGCTAGGGAACCAAAGTCACGATCCTTCCTTGCTAGGGAACCAAAGTCACGATCCTTCCTGGCTAGGGAACCAAAGTCACGATCCTTCCTGGCTAGGGAACCAAAGTCACGATCCTTCCTTGCTAGGGAACCAAAGTCATGATCCTTCCTGGCTAGGGAACCAAAGTCACGATCCTTCCTGGCTAGGGAACCAAAGTCACGATCCTTCCTGGCTAGGGAACCAAAGTCACGATCCTTCCTTGCTAGGGAACCAAAGTCACGATCCTTCCTTGCTAGGGAACCAAAGTCACGATCCTTCCTTGCTAGGGAACCAAAGTCACGATCCTTCCTTGCTAGGGGACAAAAGGACTCATTTGTCTGCGGCGTGGAGCCATCGGAGTGAGAGCGTCATTCTCACACAGAGAAAATAACAAAAAGCTTGTGACTGCGCTCGTCTCTGCGTTCACGTACCTTGTCAACGTTGGCTCTCGTCTTCGCCGACGTCTCCACGTACTGGACGCCCCACTCGTTCGCCTTCGCCGTGGCCTCCTCGGCGGACACGTGCCGCCGCTCCTCCAGGTCCGACTTGTTGCCCACGAGGAGCAGAGGAATGACCTCCTCCTCCTTCACCCGCAGGATCTGCTCCCTGACACACACACACACACACACACACAGTCGATGAGTTCAGACGAACGGAGTTTGGAGGTCGTCAGGATGTAGAGGACACTGGCCTGACCTGAACTCGGACGTAGCTGTGAAGGACTCGTGCTCCGTGATGGAGAAGACGAGCAGGAAACCCTCGCCGCTGCGGAAGTAGTTGTCTCTGATGGCGGCGTAGTCCTCCTGACCAGCCGTGTCCAGGATGTCGATCTGCACGTCCTCGCCGTCCAGCACCACCTTCTTCCTGTAGCTGTCGGCCTTGGTGGGCTCGTAGTCCTCCACGAACTGGGAGCGGAGGAGAAGAAGAAGATGGTTAGATGGCGGGAAACAGAGAGCGAGCGGCGTTCGTCGGGAAAGGGGCGTCGCTGAAGTCTCACCTCGTCGTACATGAACTGCAGCGTGAGCGCGGACTTCCCCACGCCGCCGCTGCCCACCATGATCACCTTGTGTAGGACCAGAGAGGTCTGGTTCTTGTTCTTGCCAGAGGCCATGACTCTGGTCTACGTTGGTGCTGCAGAGACCAGAAGAGACCAGGAGGGACCAGCAGAGACCAAGAGGGACCAGCAGAGATAAAGAGGGACCAGCAGAGACCAGGAGAGACCAGCAGAGACCAAGAGGGACCAGGAGAGACCAAGAGGGACCAGGAGAGACCAAGAGGGACCAAGAGGGACCAGGAGAGACCAGCAGAGACCAAGAGGGACCAGGAGAGACCAAGAGGGACCAAGAGGGACCAGCAGAGACCAAGAGGGACCAAGAGGGACCAGCAGAGACCAAGAGGGACCAAGAGAGACCAGGGGAGACATATATATAAACACACAGATGCAGATTTGTACAACAGCTGATATAAAACCAACACAGATTCATAGCACACAAACATACATCCAGGTATATCATAACATCTCCACTCCATCTTTATTTACCATCTATGATAAATACTAATAAAAACCATGAAATCGAATATTGTATATAATATTTCTATAACCATATTTCCTTACCTGCCAAACTCTTAAAGTGCTGTCTCGCAGGCCTGCAGCAAAAACATGGATTTATTGATCATTTAAAATCATGACATCACAGTAATGTTGTCAGACTGGATATTTTTGTGAATTTAGAACATTTAAACCAAACAACTAAATGATTTAGAAGAATATTGTGATAATAATAATTATCAGAGACATTGAATATATTAAACAATCTGGATTATGTGGATCCAGACCCGGGGCCTCCAGTGTGAAGGGCCCTGTGATAAAGGCCCCGTGTAAACACACTGAGGTCACCTGACTGTGACCTTAGAACAAGGACAGAGTCACGAGCTGCAGATCATAACTCTGTGATTGACAGGTCGATAATCAATAACCTCAGAGAATCGAACACATCGGGAATAGATCGATAACACCTCACAGAGTAGATATAATCCCGCCTGTCACCCCCCCCCCCCCCATCTCCCGCCTTCAACCTCAACTCCGCCTCTGATTGGACGAGGCGGTGAGCCGTGCTCCTCCTCATTGGCCGCCCGGGCTGTCAGTCACCGCGCCGAGAGCTAGCTAGTTGTAACATTCACAGATGAACGTTTTCTCTCCCTCCGACACTGAAACGAGAGCTCCGCTTTCAATGTGCGGCTCTTAACGAAGTGCGGGACTCACCCGCTCACGTGTCTCTGCGGCGGCCGCGGAACAATCCGCCATAAAACGACGAACACGCAACTTCACCAAGTTAAACCCGGAGCCGCTGCCCCACCTTGTACCCGGACTCTACCCAAGATCGTCTCTGTGCGCGAGGAGCAGCCGCTCCGAGGAGGAAAACAACGGGCCGCCAGCAAGCACGACACGAACCACACAAACTAGGAAGCCGGGAAAAGCACGGAGTGATACATCTTACTTTTTTTTTTTTAACTTCCTCTCAGATAATATTAACAGGAAATGACGTCACGGAATTCCTCATTTTTATCTGTGGATTAATTTATTCATACTTTATTTATTTACAGATAAAAAACGGATTAATGTATTTATATTTTATATATACACATAAAAAAACAACTGTATTCATATAATGTATTTACAAAAAATATTTATGTTTATTTATACGTTTATTTATTTACATATCATACAACTTTTGTTTAGTTTAATATTTGTTATTTTAGTCGTATTATCTCCAAAATAAAAAACAAGATGTAGAAAAAGAAACCTTCAAGGAATAAAGAAAATTAATTCTGACATTTTAAGGTTTGATAAAGTTCATACAAACTGGTGTAATTCCCACATGTGGACCGAAGATGGCGCTGTTTCATCACTTTGTACAGACGCTGCTCACTGACCAATCACAGCGTCTGAACCGAGGCCTAACCAGCTACACTTCACGTCCCTGGATTTGTCTGTAAATCACATTTGATCAGATTCAAACTTCAGAAAACATGTTTTTATTCTCGTTGCATGTTTTATCGATAAATTAAAACTTTGTAAACTGTCAGAAGTAAGAATTCAGAGGATCGGAGCAGAGTGACGGGAGAGAAACTAATGTTGTTTTACTTTATGATAATCACCAGCTGCAAGGTCAAAGGTCACCTGCTGCCTCCTCTTGTGTGCAGCTGATTTGTTTTGGAGTTTTTACTAACAAATGTGCGGGACGTCCTGTCGGGAGGAGGAGACACTCACCGGTACAAGCTGCTGCACGTTTGTGCGTGTGGATGAATAATTATGATTCAGAATCTGTTCAATAACACAGGGATTAAAGTTAACACCAACTTGTGGTAGAAACATTAACAACTGGTTAAAACATGCTCACAGGCGTGTTCAGGACTCATTCAAACAAGTGTCCACATACTGATGGCCACAGTGGCTCATTACAAGAGGATTCACTGATTGTGTTTCATTAAATGTGTTCAGTGTTTTACACTCACCTGACCTCTGACCTCTTACATAAGCGCTGGCATCAAAATAAAAGATTAAAAATTTAAATACAAGAAGAAGAAAAGGGGTTTGAGTTTGATTTCAAAGGTCAAAGTTCATTCATAATAATTCAATGATATAATATTCAATCATATAAATAATTTTATTTTACTTTCAGTACTTTTTTTTATTCTTGTGTAGTTTACCTATATGATGATTTGTAGGTTGAACTTGATGAGTATTGTTGTATTAGTACTTTTACTTGATGACTTCAGATATTTAGAAGTTTTTATCATCACTCAGAGCAGGAATATAATCTGGGATTACATGTGAAACCCCTGTGATTTCTCCTCGGGGAACTTCATTAACACCGCCCCTCCCTCCCCTCCCCTCCCTAACCCTCCCCTCCCTCCTCGCTGACCACGCCCACCTGATGGTGACCCCCTCCTGTATATAAAAACTTTTCGCGGTGTCGCGGCTCCTGAGTCTCACGCGTCAGGATGGAGACGCTGCTCGTCGGTTCCCCTCCCGCTCCTCCTCATCCTCAGCTGCTGCTCCTTCTGAATTGCGCATCGGCACTCCGGCAGCGCCACGGCGGGACTCACGTCCAGCACAGTTTGGACTGAGTAGAGAACCGAGGAGGAGGATGATGATGATGATGATGATGACATCTCCGTGTCCGTGGAACAAAACCAGGATGGACTGAAGTTTGAAAATGTTCCAGAGAGATTTGTCTGCAGCTCTTCTCGGTGTGTGGAGGAAACTTTAAGTTGATATGATTCATGAAACCAGGACACGTTCTCTGATGCGTTCTGCGTAAAGCTGCTCCTAACTCCAGAGCCCAGAGCAGCCGGGACACGGGTCCAGAGCAGCCGGGACACGGGCCCAGAGCAGCCGGGACGCAGAGGACTCTGACGGGCGGTGGACGATGTGATGAACAGGTCTGAATGATGGAAATAAACTGCATCCAAGTGCGTCAGAGCTGAGCGCAGCGCCGTTACGCATGGAGACATCTCGGCGCTGAGAGGAGTGTTTCACCTGCTCATACTTTTATTTTATGACTTATTTTAACTCGAGCACAAGAAGGGAACAAGTTATTCTACTCCTCCTCGAACAGAAAATGAGGAGCTGTCTCTTCCGACTGGCACTCTTCGTGGCTTGCGTCCTCTCCATCCGCTGCACCGCTGCGCCCGGCACCGAGGCGGAGGCGCACACGGCGTCCCGGGATAGTACCTGCGCGTCCTGCGGCACCGCTCAGCCGGAGGACCCCGAGTCGGGCGCGGTGCACGTGGACTTCCTGGAGGCGGTGAAGAGGCACATCCTGAGCAGGCTGCAGATGCGGGAGAGGCCCAACATCACGCACCCGGTCCCGAAGGCGGCCATGGTGACGGCGCTGCGGAAGCTCCACGCCGGGAAGCTGCGGGAGGACGGGAGGGTGGAGATCCCCAACCTGGACGGACACCCGATGAGCAACGAGGTGCTGGAGGAGAGCTCCGAGATCATCAGCTTCGCGGAGAAAGGTGAACAAGCATCACAGTTTCACCTGATTTACATTGTTGCTTCTTTTCAACAATGCAAATCTGTTTATTCCACCAGAACAAATGAATCCCACATCTGATTTACACTTTGTCAGATTATCATAATAGGAGTTGACAGGATGTTTAACTGAACAAAAAGTCTGAGTTAGTTTTTATAACTTTTATAACAGAATCAGAAACAGAAACACACGTTTTTACTTTTAATCAGAAACATCACCTTCAAACCTCAGAAAGAAAAACCTCCTGAGGTTGTTGATCCTCAGAGTTTGTCTGGATTAAAAGCAGCAGGTTGTGTTTTTACACACACACACACACACACACACACACACAGGATACTTGTCTTCATTAAACTCGGTGTGTGTGAGACGTTTGTTGTGTAGCCGGTGAATCGGGGACACACAGGGCACATGTGTGTGTGTGTGTGTGTGTGTGTGTGTGTGTGTGTGTGTGTGTGTGTGTGTGTGTGGTTACACACTGACTGAAAGAGAACCAGCCCAGAGAACAGGATGATGTTGACCAGATGTTGATGCACAGGCACGATAACCCGCCAAAATAAAAGCAGAGGCCATGTGGAGCTGCAACCTGCTCCTTGTTCTGAGACACTGGAGGTTTACTTTATCAGTTTGTAAATATGATTTTCCAACTCTGTTCCTTTTCTTTCATCACGTCAGTTGTTGACTGATTTAGTGTGAATGAAAAGTTTGTGAAGTTGTTTACACTTCAGAGTTAAGGTCAAAGGTCGGGATTTTCCAGGACTTTATGTCTGATGACAAATATGGAAAGAGGATCTTAAAAATCATAAGATGTTTGACAGTGGAATCTGGATCTTACTGCGTGAACGGACCCTGCTACTTTAATGTGCTGGAGAGAAAGTTGGACATGTGGGACTTCTGGCTCTCGCCCTGGTTGTTGTGTTCACTTTCCTAGAAAACACAAATCTAAACTCTGCTCGGTGTCGGCCGAGGTTTGCTCCCCGCTGGGAGCCTTTTAGTTTCCCATGTTTCTCTCTGTGGCCGCTGTGTTGCAGGCCTTCCACCTCGCCGTCGCCTCGCTGCCAGTTGGCTGCGCTGCCGGCGCTGAGCCGCTGCCAGCGGGGACGTGGCGTGGCGTCAAGCCCTCCGAGGAAACAATTCACTCAGGGGCGCCTGAAAGGAGCAGGGCTGAAAATGATCAACGACGCCACCTGCTTCGCCCACGTGCGTCCGTCCGTCCGCTCGCCTCCGACGGCGACGGCGCTCCAGGGAAACATCTGCTTTCCACGTGGACACACGGCTCCTCCTCAGGACAGTTACTCTGAACATGTGTGTTCATTTTGACACGTGACCCCGGGTCATTTATCTCAGTGTGTGTTGTCGTATTGGAGCTTTTGTGTGTCTGTCATGTCCTTGTGTGTTATGAGTGTGTGTGTGTGTCTCCGTGTGTGTGACATGGCGTGTTGTGTTGAATCCGTCCCCTCAGTCTAAGGTCAGAGCTTTTGTGTCGGCCGTCGTGCAGCCTGAATGCAGATTGACGGCCTGAACCCTGCAGCCCGGCTCCACATTAGAATTCACTGTGTGTGTGTGTGTGTGTGTGTGTGTGTGACCACAGGCTCTGTACTGTATGAAAACACACTGAGGCTTCACTGTGAACGATGTCGCTTCGTTAGTCCACTGCCACGACGTCAAACTGTCAAAACTTCATCTGTGACGTTTGGAGAAAATCCATAAAAAAGATCCAGATCTGGATCCGAGTCGGTTCTTCGGTCCAGTTGTGTTTGCTGCTCATGTTGTTTGCCGCGTGTTCGAAAGCTCCAGGTTCCCGACAGTAAAACAGAGGGAGAACTCAAGGGCCCGTTGAGCTGCTGTCGACTATATAAAATGATCTTCATCTTTTCACGTCACTCGTCATGGACACGCAGCTGTTAGAACTCTCTCTTTGTCTTTGCTCTTGAAGAAGTTCTCACCTGTTTGCTCTAACAAGGAAGATCATGTGATGAAGCTCCACAACAGCTCCCAATGGACCAGAGGATAGAGAGTTTTTTCATCTTTATAATCTCTGATGTTTGTGGATGAAAACTCAACTGAACTCAAACTCAAATTTAACAAAAGCCACTGAACTTTTCATTCATTTACATAATTATACCAAGTTAAAAAAAGGACAAATTAAATGAATAGAGTTTCTTCCACTTCACATTGTCTTCAACGTCAAGTGGAACAAACCAAATTACCAAGTTGGTAAACATTTCATTTTTCAGAGCAGGAAGCAGCTGAAGAATAAAAGTCTTTTTACTGTAGTTTTAAGTTTCTTTAAAAATGTAATAAAAAAGTTGAAAAAGCCACAAAGACGTGAGCTGGGAGTCGACATGATGTCCAGTTGGTAAAGTGTCTGGACTCTGTTGTGGATGAGATGAACCCTCTCCTCCTCGCGCAGCAGCAGCGGAGCACGTCTCTGTTTGATCCCTGCAGTTTAGAGTAAGTGAGCGAGTCGAGGTTTTAGTGGTTTGATGGAGCACGTGGTGACGGACGGATCCCACCCACGCAACCTGCACCTGCAGCTCATCTCCAGCTGTGTTTGCGTTGCGCAGGCACTTAAGCTGCGTCGCTCGTGATCTGTTCGCTGCCTGGACGACAGCGCCGCTCTAATCTGCAGCGGCGTGTGATCTCACATCCGAAGCTGCTGAGTAACGACGGGGAGATCTCCCGTCTCCTGGTGGATGAGCTCATGAAGTCGGCTCCTCCTGGTGACCTCCTGGAGCCTTCTGCTCTGCAACAGACTCCAGTTCATCCGCTGGACATTCTCACTGCCTGGGACCGTTCTCAGAAGCAGCCAGAGCTTCTGAGAACAAGCTGTTTGTCGACAGTCAGGCTCCATCACATCTCATTTTCAGGCTCAGGACCTTTGCCCCCCCCCCCCCTCACTTTCAGCTGCTCCCTCCGGCTCTCACTCCACCTTCAGATTGTTTGGTTTTCAAAATGTCCGGTGAGTGAATATGAAATGATTCAGTCAATCGCTCTGCTGTGTTTCTGTTCCTCAGATGATCTGGTGACCTCCAAGTCCAGCCTGTTCTTCCTGATCTCCAGCGAGGGGAACCAGAACCTGTTGGTGGCGCAGGCCACCCTCTGGCTCTACTTCAAGCTGCTGCCGTCCCCCGCGGAGGTGCGTCCGAGGCGGAAGGTGACGGTGAAGGTGTACTACCAGGAGCCCGGCCTGGGCAGCAAGTGGAACCTGGTGGAGAAGCGGGTGGAGCTGAAGCGCAGCGGCTGGCACACCTTCATGCTGACGGAGGCCGTGCGGCTGGTGTTCGAGAAGGGCGACCGGCGGCAGAACCTGGACGTGCGCTGCGAAGGCTGCGAGGCCGAGGGCGTGATGCCCGTCCTGCTCAACCACAACGACGAGTCCCACCGGCCCTTCCTGGTGGTGCAGGCGCGGCAAGCCGACAACAAACACCGCATCCGCAAGAGGGGGCTGGAGTGCGACGGCAGCAACAACCTGTGCTGCCGCCAGCAGTTCTACATAGACTTCCGGCTCATCGGCTGGAACGACTGGATCATTGCGCCGTCAGGCTACTTTGGGAACTACTGCGAGGGGAACTGTCCGGCCTACATGGCCGGCGTCCCCAACTCGGCCTCGTCCTTCCACACGGCGGTGGTGAACCAGTACCGCATGCGCGGGATGAGTCCGGGCTCCATGAACTCCTGCTGCATTCCCACCAAGCTCAGCACCATGTCCATGCTCTACTTTGACGACGAGTACAACATCGTGAAGCGGGACGTTCCCAACATGATCGTGGAGGAGTGCGGCTGCGCCTGAGCGTCGTTCATTCCCGCTTATTTAAGGTGGAACTGAAGAACTTCACGATATCACGACGAAAGATACATATACAAACAGAATATTTATGGCCGATGGAAAAAACATGTGCACACACAACCTCATCCACACATATCTACACACCCTCATGTACGCCTGCACAAAAAACTTGTATATATATTTATGTTTGTTGATATATTTTTGTTATAATCTCTGGTGGAAGACTGTTTCTGTTTCCTTCAAAGGGACGAAGTGAAGAATTCTCTTCCGAATCGGTAAATATCCACTTTTGAAAACAATCAATGTCTGAAGTTCTTCACTGAATCTCTGAGATCGTGAGGATCTGGTTTGTTCAAGTGTTCCAGACTCACATTGACCTTCTGGCCTTTACAAAGCAGCATCATGTGATGTAATCCTCTGCTGTCAGCCATGTTGTTAGAGTAGGTGAGAAGTCGTAGGAAGCCTTACACCAGTCACAAAGACGCTCGGGGTTCCAACACTTGACCACGTCTTCACCAACGTACGGCACTTCGGCCTCTCTGTCCGAGACAAACAGACACAACAGTCAGACGCATTCCTGAAAATAAACCAAACAGAAAAGGGATCCGTCAGACGTTCCCTGTGTGTCCACACCTGAATGAATCCTCCAACCTCCCAACCAGAGACACACGACCGGTTCATCGACCGGTTCATCGACCGGTTCATCGACCGGTTCATCGACCGGTTCATCGACCGGTTCGTTCCCCTGATCACATCCTCTCACACGTCTGGAATATTCTCTCTCTGTCCTTAAGCCCAATTTCTCAAGCGATTCCTTCAGAGCGTTTCCCTCAAGTTGGTTTTGTAAATTACAAATTTGTGGACACGATCTTCTGATTTCCATCCTTCGAGTTAGTTCCCTTGAACCCTCCACTGGATCTTGGACAACAACACTGACTGGGACGCGGTGCCGACGAGGTGGCCCTCTTGTTTGAGGGACTGGTGTCAACAGTCGGACAGTGAGTCCAGCCCGGTCCACCATCCATGTTCAATCCCACAAATCCTCCAGAGGTTCAGGATCTCTTTCTTTCTCCAGAGGTTTTGGCTTCGCCACCTTTCCACTCTGGACTATGACCACACATCGATCCGTCCTTGTTGGGATATGACGCACAACAATAAGGTTCTCCTGAGGCCCGGGGGTTCGATACCCCCAGTTGCTCAAATTAAATAAAAAACACATTCTCTCATTTCAGTCAGTGAAAAGTTGCCATATTGCTCAGTTTAGTGACGGTGCAGCTTTGCACACTTTGATAGCACTTGCAGATTGAAATGCCTTTAACGAGTCCTACGTGGCGCCGCCGCCCTCGGTCCTTCGAAGAGGAAACAAGTGCCGCACGAGCTATGCAATGTATAGAATTTACCCAGAACACCATACGAGCTGAACTTAGAGCTCCAGTGACAAACTATCACCAATACTTGAAATGTGAGTGTGGCGAGCAGGGGGCGGGTCGGGCTTCGGCTGGGAGGAGCAACAGAGACCCAACCATCGGACGATTCAAGTTCATCTCTCAAATGATCGACAACAAGGGAAGACGTTTCCAAACCATCCAACCTGAAAATGTCTCTGGACGGAGCTTGTGGGCGGGCGATGGACGACCGGACACCAGGTTCAGAGGTTCTGGTTAAACAAAACCTTTCTGTTGACTCGTTTAGCATCGAACCAAGAGAAGACTCAGAGTTCTACCGACATCTGGTTCCATTCGAAATCTATTAGGTGTTTTACTTTTAGAAAAAGGTGAATATTCTATAAACAACAACCCCAATAAACCAGGTCCCAAAGGGTCATGAGCCAAATTGAACAAATCAATGAAGTCGACATATGAATATATCTTTCTGCCTTGGCGCCGTTGTCCGATGGAACGTGGCACGTGTGAAAAGAGGCTAACAGCATGTGATGCACGGATGGTCTAAATGAATGTGTCCCGGGGGAGTTCCCGTCGTCGGCACCCTAACACACTTTGAGACACACTTTCCGTCACTTTGAGATGATTCCAGGTTGTTGCTCCCGGCTGAAACATCCCGCTCACGGCTCCTCGTCCCGTCCACGGAAATCCTTCGCCTCAAATCTTGGTTGTGTCTCTCACGGTTGTTAGAATATTTGCACTGAGGACTAGTAATAAGAAAAAAATGAAATCAATAGAAACTGCCATTGAATAAAAGAAAGAAAAAAAAGAAGCTATTTTTATAGAAGCAAAAATTGAGCTCTGTTCAAATGTATGAAACCTAATCATGGAACCAAAGAGGCCGAGAGGTTTAGCTATTGATCTCCTTCTTGTTGTAAATGACTTAGTGACAGTCACGAGGCCTAAACACTGTATCAGGGTATAATATCAGTCCATAATCAGCTTAATCTCTTTTCTACTTTGTACCTAGACATGGAATATTTCATATTTTTTCATCAAATTACTTAAATATTCCTAGTTTTTCTTTCTTCTTTTTCTTTGTTAGCGCTTGTTCCAGAATCATTTAGGGTAAAGCACGCGCCATCTGATCCCTGTACAGTCGATGTAACATATGAATATGCTTTTTGAAATATTTTGTTCTTTGTTATTGTTGGAAAATAAATTTCTTATTACCGAAATGCACGGACGTGTTGTTGTGTGTGGTGAGACTGCGAGGTGCTGGTGCTGCGACACGTCCTACATGACGTTGAAGAACACAGACATCCCCTGCTCCTAATTATCGCCAGAGATGCCAAAGGGTTATTTTTTTTCTTCAGCTGATTGCGAATGTTCTGGAGTCATATTTGATATACGATTTATCTTCTGCGCCACTTTAGAACATGGCCGACGTGGAGTCGTGTGTATGTGAGAGGACGCTGCCAAAGATTTAGCCACGAAATGATCGACGGAGAAACTGAGACGATAAATTTTAAAAAGATAATCACAGCGAGTGAAACTGATTTATGGTTCAGAGCAGGTTGGATCCTGAGGAGCGAGGAGCATGAAAACCATGTGACACGACTGAGACATGAAATCATCGAGTCAGATCAATTTCTCAAAGGTTATTTACAGTTGCAGGTATTTTTCTTTAAACTTCTATAATTCTTAAATATTTGAGGTCATAAGGAACAAGAGTAAGAGAAGTAATTATTGTCATTTTTTTAAATAAAGAAATATTTGTATTTTGTTGTTTATTGCTATTTTGTTTAAATAATAGATATTTTCCAAAATGAACCAAACAAATGCAGCAGCTGTGGGAAACAGACTGGACGTGCGTATATACAAACATATGTAACAAATATTCACTGTACTAAACTATAATTTCACTTTTTTAAATTGATAAAAAAGTAGTCTAACATTAGAAAAGTTCCTGAACTAAACATGTGATCAAACAATAAGTAAATACATAACCAGACATTTATTTATTTTTAGCATGTATGTGAATATACTGAGGTTTAGGTGGAAGTATAAAAAACTTGGTTCTGGTCGAGCTCGTGTGTTTCCCAGTTTGCACATGATCACTGGAGTCATTGACATTAAACAGAAGGAGCTCCGTCAACTACATCCCATAATTCCACTGAGCATGTTCCTCTTCCTCTCCTCCCAGCAGCCGGTGAAGCTGGGAGAGGAAGACCGAGCTCTCTGAACAACGGGCCGAATGACACTCCAGGACTCCAGGGGTCAAGTGTTTGACCTGTGGGGTCACGGGCTTCACCCCTCGGAGGAGAGCGAGTGTTTGTCCGCCGCCGGAGGAAACTGTGATCGCGCGGCGCTCACCGCTACTGTAACTCGCCGACACTCGTAATTGCAGCTAAAAAGAATCCGTCGAGCCCGAAAGTCGTGAGAAACATTGAGTGGCGTTGAGACGATACGTTTCAGCGTCGCCCCTTAATCTGACAGGTGATGAACGCGTGAGTGGACCGGGACATTGTCTGCTGCTGCTCAGGAATGAGAGGCAGCGAGAGGGAGAGAGGGATGAGGACAAAGAGAGAGACGGAGGGAGAGAAAACAGAGACGGGCGACAGATAAGTGTTGGTGTGTAAGTGCTGCAGGAGAAAAGCTGCGTGAAACTGAAGCTGGAGACGAAAAGGTCAGAGATTCAATCAGTCAATCAATCAATCACTCAGCAGATGGACGGATCATCGACGGAGACACTTGTGAGATTCATTCTCTTGTTCCAGCTTCCTCACTGGGACGTTTTGCTGCTTTTATATTATTGTGAACTGAATATTTGCACGACAACGAACAGTAAAACATAAATGAAATGATAACAAACTGCGACCGGACGTAAACATCTGTGTCTGATTCTGAGGCTCCAGCTGCTCACGAGTCACAGGTGGAACAGGTTTCATATCTCAATGAAGAAACATCATTAAACCGACTCCTATATTTCTAACATCTGGCATGTTTCATGATTCCAGCTGCAGCCTCCACACGATGTTATTAAATCAGTCGGCGCGTGAGAAACATCTGATTTGTCCAGAAGATTCACGTCAACTGACTCAACACCAATTCTGCTCATTTTTATATTGATTTTAAAAAGCTATTGACTGTGAATAAAGATATATATACTGTATATATCTGTGTCTATATACAGATATTGATCGTCTCTATATACAGCTATTGATCATCTTCAAATACAGTCACTGATTGTCCCTGTATACAGTAATTGATTGTCTCTATATACAGTTATTGATTGTCTCTATATACAGTTATTGATTGTCCCTATATAGTTATTGATCGTCCCTATATACAGTAATTGATCGTCTC
Source organism: Scophthalmus maximus (assembly GCF_022379125.1). NCBI lineage: Eukaryota > Metazoa > Chordata > Actinopteri > Pleuronectiformes > Scophthalmidae > Scophthalmus > Scophthalmus maximus. Next base: position 31,071,461 of record NC_061515.1, read on the forward strand.
TATATACAGTTATTGATTGTCTTTATATAGTTATTGATTGTCTCTATATACAGTTATTGATTGTCTCTATATACAGTTATTGATCGTCTCTATATACAGTTATTGATTGTCTCTATATACAGTTATTGATCGTCTCTATATACAGTTATTGATTGTCTTTATATACAGTATATGATCACTATGATTTGTTGGATCTGTCACTACTTTTAAAACTTTTCTTTTTTTAAATACAGGTTTTCATCTGTGTGAATTTTATTTTACTGTCGTTTTATCCTTCTGTCAAACCCTTTGTTATGAAGAGTGCGACATGAACAAAGCTGCTTATGATTTTCATTATTATAAGTTGTTAAAAGCAGTCAGAGACTCGTGAGGAGGAGCTCAGGTGAGATTCAGTGGATTATGAAACAGACTTTGCGACGATGTCAGGTGACACCAGAGCTGTCTCATCTTGTTGCTCGGCAGCAGCAGGTCCTCCACAAGAACACAGGAATGTTAATGAGCCGGCCCGGGGCCCCGGGGCCTCGGGGGCCACGACGACACACGAGCACGCCTCCAGTGGAACATGTGGAGGTGAAGTGTGACGACGGGCAGGTGAAAGCAGGTTGCTCTGACAGACACGAGACTCCGTGAGCGTCTTCTTCTCTGCACTTGTAATTAGTTTCAGCACCGGGAGAAGTTATAAGTCATAAATCATACGTTCGTGACAGGGCGCAGAGCCTGTTGCCCCAAGCGACGGACAGGAGCTTAACTCCTCCACTTCAGATCAGATCGCGATTGAAGGTCAGTTTTAGCAATTCATTCTGACAGGAGATAATTATATAACACTACGACTGAAACCGGCTGAACAACAAGCGAAGAAACACGCTCGGCCTGAACTTTATCACACATTATTATCAGTCTATACAGAATCATGATCGCCCCCTGGTGGCTGGCTGTAGTACAGGTCATAAGCCCCGCCCCCTCCATGTTAGCAGACGGGACAAGGACCAAAGTAAATCATTTTAAATACATTTTGTCATTCTTTATATACTGTCGCCGATCGTCTTTATAAAGTTATTGACCGTCTTTATATGCAGTCACTGATTTGTTTCATATGAAGTCATCGATCGACGCTGTCAGTCATCCTCCCTCCCGCGAGGTGAACACACCAGGCGTCTCTGTCCAGCTCACGTCCACCTACTCAGTGAATATTGTGAATATCGATCAGATTTTCCATGTGAGGTGAAATCAGGGGAAAGTTGAGGCGCTCCCAGAGGAAGCGGAGGTATTCTGAGGCCGTGCACAGGTAGATGATATCAAACAGTCGCGTTCATGACAATTCAAGATGTTGCAATTCTCAAACGCTGCACAGACTTATGGAAGGAAAACCCATCACTCCCCCGTCAGGATCCTTGAAACAGGCAGGGTTCATGTTGGAAGACGCTTATTATTATTACTAATAATATTACGACTATCCCTCACTAAGATCCATAACTCACTGTCACTTAACCTAGGGTGAAAAATGTCTTGTGAAGAGGCGGAGCTCTGCTGAGCCGTGTTTACATTCACCGTTACATTAGCAGCTGCTGGAATGTGCCACAGGGAAGCAAAGATAATAGAGATAACACACACACACACATCACACACACATCACACACACGTTACACACACGTTACACACACGTTATGGAGTGTTTAACAAGCACTGTGGGCCAGTTGACCTGCGCATGCACACACACACACACACACACACACTCACACCACTACTCTGACATGGGAGTTTCGTTCATATGTCTTCATATACAGTCAGTGATCGTCTTTATATACAGTCAGTGATCGTCTTTATATACAGTCAGTGATCATCTTTATATACAGTCAGTGATCGTCTTTATATACAGTCAGTGATCGTCTTTATATACAGTCAGTGATCGTCTTTATATACAGTCAGTGATCGTCTTCATATACAGTCACTGATCATCTTTATATACAGTCAGTGATCGTCTTCATATACAGTCTCTGATCGTCTTCATATACAGTTAGTGATCATCTTTATATACAGTTAGTGATCGTCTTCATATACAGTCTCTGATCGTCTTCATATACAGTTAGTGATTGTGTTTATATACAGTCGCCAATCGTCTTTATATACAGTCAGTGATGGTCTTCATATACAGTCAGTGATCGTCTTCATATACAGTCAGTGATGGTCTTTATATACAGTTATTAATCGTGTCTATATACAGTTATTGATCGTCAGTCCACTCCCATCAGTTGGATGGACTGTGAGGTAACTTTGACCATTCATGGTCACAAAGGATGATCTTTGGTTGAAGCGTGTCGACAGTGGACATACTGAGAGGAGATCTGGTTCCTCCTCAGGACGACTGTGGTGATTCCAGACTCTTAAGTGTTTACAGTTTGTCATCGAGCTCTTTTCCACGACGGCGTTGCCAAATTAACTCAAGTATCTGAGAGGTTTTTTTCACTGTCATGTGGGTGATCTCGCATTTTTCTGTGAAAAACAGCCCGAGTCACTAAATCAGAAGCGTAAACACGTCTAAGTGCCTTTGGACATTTCAGACATGTGGAAACTTTCTCCACCCGAATCCCGTAACGTGGAAGCGAAGCCTCGTCCAGAATGAGACGGAGAGAAGAGGACAGGAGCTCCGAGGGGCGTCGGCGCTCTCCTCATGAGTTTATGATGGAGAACGACTGGAATGTTCCACTGCACTTATCAAAATATGCAGCGTGCATCTCCAGGTTCTTGTTTCACGCGAGGCCTTCAGCGCCTGACACCGGCCGACCTCCACCACGTCCGACGAGCTGATTGACAGCTCATAACTCATCACAAAGGACGGCCGGGATCAGTCGACGCTCCGGTTCATCTTCAGATTGACTGATGTGTTCAGGCCCCGATGCTCCGGGGTTTGAATCAGACCGTGGAAGATAGACGAGCAAAACAGTGCAATAAACTTTTAATTGCAACTCTGGATATGGAAGTTCGTGTTCTGCCAGGAAAACACACAAATAAATGGAAGTTTAAACAAAATAAAAAAGATATAAATGTCAAGATGAGGAATGATTGTGAAGTTCAGGAAAACATCCTGACGTAACATGGTCATATGATTATCTTCTCACTACATGAGTCTGTACCCATGTTCCTGTACGTCCCAGTGTTTGGTGGTTGCGTCCGTGTGTCGGTCTCACACGTGTGAAGCTGAGTGCTTCCAGATATTGGCGATAGATCTGTCACACGTGGAGCACAGGGGCTCCTTTGTTCTTGAACCGACTCAGAACTCGGTTTGACTGTTGTGAGAGTGGAATCTCCGCTGTAAGTGAACACACCACGACTGTGGACTATAACAACACACAGTTTGTGTTTATTGAGGTTGATGTTCATGGGATTTTAATGAGTTGTGGATCCCCGAAACCAGAAAGAGTTCAATAAACTCAGATCTCTCTTCCTGCGGAGCAGACGTATGGAAGAACATTGATGCCAAAAGAAATAAATGCTGGGTTAGAATTGAAAATACATCAAATAGTTTTGATAACCTTTTCTTTTCAAATCAGTTTCCATGAGAACATGTGCTTTTTATTTTCCATAATTACCATTGATTCCCGTTTGTTTCCTGAATGTCTGTGTTTGTTTCTATATATTAAACTTTTGATTTCTATTTGACTGCTGCTCTTCAGAGGAGATATTGTATCTCACTGGGACTTTCCTGGTTAACTGAAGGATCAATTAATAAAAGTGTTAATAGGTCGAAATTATTTAAATTATAAATTTTACTCTGCGATAGTATAATAGTTGAATGTTTTATCTCTTAGTCTTTTCACTTTGTATAAGTTTTATTTATGATTTTGATCATTTAGTATTTAAATATTTTGGTTAAAATTTATGACTATGATTTTGAAATTGTAAATGATAATTTCAACTTATTCCACACAATTATAATTTTCATAACTTAATATGTAAACATTTTTTAACTTAATGATAATCCTGTCTTTTATCATTTCAACTTACTTTATCCTTTTTTGGCTTAAAAATGAATTTAGACTCTGACTTAGATTTAGAAGAGAATCATCTTGAGTCATATGTTCAAGTTCGTAGGTCAGTCTTTTGACTGACTGTGAATTTGATCACATTCCATGTGTTGTTTTGCGGCGGCGCTGAGCCTCCATACGAACCACGTTAACTAAAGTCAAACTTTGTCTCCGCAGAACATTTCATCCCAACTGAGTTGAAATGTTACACAAACAACTGAAGCCCTCAGATACAAAAGGAGAAATAAATGAGTTCCGGCTGCTGCAAAAATATCTTTCTGTGAAGACCATGAGGAAAAAACAAAAACAAAGAGCCGTAATAAAAATCAAACTATTCAAAGACGGAGGAATGTGACGAGACGTGAGTTCATGTGTGGACAGTTTGGGCCTGGAGCGGCTCTCAGGTGTCGCTTCGCTCAGAGGAAGTGGACAGACTCGTGCCACTGGGGTGAGACACAAGAGACAAAGAGCCCACGGACCGGACGTGGACCGGACGTGGACCGGACGTGGACCGGACCACCGGACGTGGACCGGACGTGGACCGGACGTGGACCGGACCACCGGACGTGGACCGGACGTGGACCGGACCACCGGACGTGGACCGGACGTGGACCGGACGTGGACCGGACCACCGGACGTGGACCGGACGTGGACCGGACGTGGACCGGACCACCGGACGTGGACCGGACGTGGACCGGACGTGGACCGGACGTGGACCGGACAGAGACCGGACGTGGACCGGACGGAGACCGGACGTGGACCGGACAGAGACCGGACGTGGACCGGACGTGGACCGGACGTGGACCGGACCACCGGACGTGGACCGGACGTGGACCGGACGTGGACCGGACAGAGACCGGACGTGGACCGGACGGAGACCGGACGTGGACCGGACAGAGACCGGACGTGGACCGGACGTGGACCGGACGTGGACTGGACCACCGGACGTGGACCGGACGTGGACCGGACGTGGACCGGACGGAGACCGGACGTGGACCGGACAGAGACCGGACGTGGACCGGACGTGGACCGGACCACCGGACGTGGACCGGACCACCGGACGTGGACCGGACGTGGACCGGACGTGGACCGGACGTGGACCGGACGTGGACCGGACGGAGACGGAGCGCAGCAGGCGGCGTCTGATCTGCCATCAGCCCTGAGCCACGCCGTCTTTTCAGGAGTTTAAAAGATGGTGGTCACAAGTGATGTAATTCCTCTTGTACTTTATATTTGGGGGGGGGGGGGGACATTGTGTTCCCTAAACGCTCCAGATGGTTGGTTAAGCCGGAGCTGCTGCTGGATCACTGCGTCCAACTGACCCGCACCGCGCGCCACCGCCGCTGACGAGCGCTCCTCCTCCGCCATGAATATTCATGAGCAGCTCGCTGCGGAGAGAAGAAACTGCCCGGCCTCATTAGAATATTCATACCACAGAGGCTTCATGGGAATGACGTGCCGACCTTATGCCTATTCATGAGGTGGCTCTAATCTAATGGTTAAAGAAGGGAAACCGTCAGCACCTCCCGTAATGAGAGGCTCATTCATAAGTGTACAGTGAGCAAGCTGCCATTTTTGTTGCCTGATTAAGCCTGATGCTGATCCCTGTTTCTAGGTCAGGCGGAGGCATTCCAAAAGCATTAGAGCATCAAGACTAAGACTGATGACACGGTTCAGAAAACATATAGTGATTTAACTGTGACAGCGACAGAGACGCCGACGCTCTCGTACCTGTTCAGCTCACACAGCAACAGGAGCAGATCATCTCTCATTCCCATTGTTGCACTCAGTGAAGAAAAGTAGGACAAAGCAAGTTGCAAAAAAAAAGAAAACACAATGGGGCCCAGATTGCTTTTCTTGGTAACTCCCAATTAGGCTTTGTGTTCTCGCTCCCAATGTTGCTTTTGAATAATTGACAGTGATTTAAGAGCAGAAGAAAGAGGCACATCCATTATCTGAACCAGGCCACGTGTCTCTCCAGGCGTGCATCAGTATTATTCAAGAGCTGCCGAGCGACGGGCCGACAGGCCTGTGCCTGTAGTTCCCTGCTGCAGGACTCGCAGGTTGTGTCCAGGCAGGTTGGCTCTTGTTTCACGGCTCAAGCTCTCAAGGGTTAACGTGTCGTTTCAGCAGCGCCGTTTTGGCTGATTTCCTTTTCCTGCTCCGGCTCTCTAAGGGTGCTGCGTCCCGGCGCTGCCGCTCGGCCTCTCCAGGGTACGTACTTGTGGGGCACATATATTCTCTCTCATTAGTTCTGCAGCTTTGGGGCCCTCGGGGTTTCTCCTGTGCACATGTGTTGGGAGTGTGGTTCCCACTGTGCTCTGCAGCTCTGATTGAGTCTCTGATTGCCTTGACATTCGGGGGGCTGCAATTCTTGTGTCATGCCCGGCCTGATGAATTGGCGGTGCGAGGACGGGGGGAGGTGGGGGTCGGAGCACACTGAGCTGTTGTTGTCCGCGCCGGCTCCCCGGCCTCCGCTCCGGCACTGGAGCACTGATGGAATCTGGATCTCTGGATCCTGATCAGGGCGAATCAGCTCTGTGCTCCAGGTTGATTCATTCATGTCAAAGTCTGAAGCCAAACTAAGAAACTGGCTTTTGGCCGAAAGTTATAAATAATCTGCTCAGTCACATGGCGCCCGGAGACACGCCCACCGTCAACACACCTGTCACCTGTTCAAGCAGACACAACACGTCTATGCACGGCACTGCTATGCTAACGATGCTAGCCACGAAAGTGTTCATCTTCCATGTTTGGAGACTTAAGTCCGACTGGACGTGAGACCTGACTCCCTGAAAACGTCGCAGAGCGAAGACTTGACCTGGTCAAATTAAACATGCAAATTTAATATATCTATGTATAGAATGTGTTTAGAGGATTATATATATGTTGAGGAGACTTGGTCCGACTCCCAGGTTTGAAGTGACCTCTTCAGAACGGAGCTGAGAGAGTTAAAGTCTTCACCTCGCCAATGCCACTTACTTGTTTCGCAAAGCATTCTGGGATTTCTTTCTACCCCTCCTTTGGGCTGGAACATCGATCCCAGAGAGTTAACGGGACCCTCAACTCTACATGGAGCGTGAATTGAGGTTGACCTCATTGACGGGTCAATCACAGACATGTCTGCAGTATGACTGTGGCTGCAGACACGCTGGAGGTGCGATCAGGGTCAGGAAACTGAATGGAAGGTGGCACAGTACCAGTACGAGTGGATTCCTCTGTCCAGTCACGGAGAAGAGACACGATGATCCGTTCAACGTGTTGCTAACGGTGCAGATATTAAAAGAACGAGGGGAGTCGTCAGATGCAGAAGAGCGAGGAGACGTGCCAAGTCTTTCCTTCGTGTGCCATAAAAAGTCTCTTTCATTTTCTGCTTGGCTTCAGAACTTTAATACTGCACATGAATCCTAATCATCGGGATCCAAACAGAATCATGGTTCTGGTCCAAGTAGAAGTTGGAGGTGAACGTCTCTGCCCACCCACTGCTTCGCAGCCCGAGTCCAACCGCCACTTGTTTCTCGTCAGACCTCCTTCATGTCAAACTGTCAAACTGGGAAAACACGAGCTCTTCTCCTGTTTCACGCACGCGATGACTCTGTGCATTTTTAATCGTCGGCCGCGATAAACTCGCTCACACCGGCGGGACAGACTCCGCTTTGTCTTCCTGTCCCACACCTGGTTTGGATTGTGTGTGTTGGTGAACAACACCTCACCTCGCATCACGGGTCACGGAGCCGCCGCGCTCCTTCTGAGGTCGAGGCCTCCCAGTCCGTTAATCTCCTGGTATGAGTGACTTCATCGGCCGAGAAGCCGCTCGCCAAAAGACCGTAGCACTCGTATAATTAAGAGGCTTAGGTGAATTTGTGCAGGAGTACAAAACGCCATTATGGACTTAGCGTGGATTTGGCGTTGAATTATGTTTCTGTACAACCACACACTTAGCAGATCATGGTCTGTGGAGTGAAGAACAGGAGCTGAGAGATGAATCACAGGAGTCCTGATGTTCACCAGCAGTAACTCATATATGAGATGTGAGCTGGTGAAGCAGAGAGCGTTTAGATCGCTTCTTAACCCACTCGTGAGGTTGTTCTTCTTCCTCAGTCGATCATCAGAGCGTTCAGAACGGACGCTCTGGGAAGATGTTTGTCAGCGAGATCACGCACAAACAACTAAACCGATTTCTACCAAGATTATTTTGACTTTCTTTCACTGTTTTTTGACAAATGAACCATATTTGTAATAAAACCACTTCCACTTTTTTCCCCTTAATATTTCTACAATAAGAATTAGACAGTTTAGTCCGAAAGGGAACTCGGTCGGACGATTGAGCAAAAACTATGGTTGGATTTCCAGTAAACTTGGTGGAAGGACGGAACAAGGATCAAGAAAGATGTGGCCAAGGGGGCGGAGCCAGGAATGTCTGATCTCTTCCTTCATTCATGGACGTTGAAACCATCAGTCACATCCAGTGGGTTGGTGACTGGTCGGATTAAAGAAGGTTTGAGCTCCACTGAGTGACGTTCTAGTTTTTTGATGATTTCCATTTATTTTTTAACAGTTGTGTTCTTGAAACTTTACGCATGCATTTAAATATTAGATGAATCATGTACCGAGGTAACTCGGAGAACCACAGTATCAAGCAGCTGATTCCAGCTCCTAAACGCTGCGTGGTGCTCAGATGAAGCTGTGACAGTTTTATGAATGAACACCAGAGTAAATCACGAGCGTCAGATGAACGTTCGCACTGATGTGGGTTTTCTCTCCGTTCCCACACGGCGACAAAGACAAGCATCCGTGTATTTGCATAACGAGTCAGCGCCAAAAAACATCCAGTGAACCGATTTAACCTCTGTTGTTCCGGGGCTGATCACCGACGGACCTGGTAACAGCACGTGCTAACATGTGTAACACACACACACACACACACACACACACACACACACACACACACACACACACACACGGGAGATGGCAGCGGTTCAAGACGGCAGCTATTAAAGGAGCTTTGCTCCGTTCTGTGTCACTTTGCTGCTGAACTCAATGAGTGACGTCACTCGCAGCTTGTGTCTCCGTCCGGACCCCGAGATCTCGTTCCAGGAGACTTGAACAAACATTGGCAAGCAACGCCGGCGCTTAGACTCGGAGCATGAACGTTCACACACACACACACACACACACACTGGGCATGTTGATGGACACACCGTTTAGCTGCAATCACCATCACGGCCTAATGCGCTGTGATAATTTATGGTAATATATGTCCGGGTGTATGTTTACTTTAAAGGCGGCCTGATAAGGATCATGTGCCATGTTCCGCGGAGCGTTGGGGAATACAATTGGGAGATTTGTTGCGGGGGGCTCTGGGGGCCCCGGTGGCCCCCCTGGGGGGCCTGAACACACTGAGGCAGTGTCTCCGCCGCGGGCTCTGTCCATCACTCACAGGCTGTCCGTCAGAGCCCGGCGTCCCCCGGGTGAGCCAATGAATGAGAGGCTGCTGGAGCCGGAGCAGATTCATTCACAAACATGATTCAGCAGCAATTTCTCTGCACGACGCTGAAGAGGAAGAGAGAAAGATCTGTGCTCCGTCAGCAGCGAGGAACTGTAATATAGACTATATATGACTGAATATAAAGACTATCACTGACTGTATATAAAGACGATCACTGACTGTATATAAAGACGATCACTGACTGAATATAAAGACGATCACTGACTGTATATAAAGACGATCAGTGACTGTATATAAAGACGATCAGTGACTGTATATGAAGACGATCACTGACTGTATATAAAGACGATCACTGACTGTATATAAAGACGATCAGTGACTGTATATATAGACCATCAGTGACTGTATATAAAGACGATCAGTGACTGTATATAAAGACGATCACTGACTATATATAAAGACGATCACTGACTGTATATAAAGACGATCACTGACTGAATATAAAGACGATCAGTGACTGTATATAAAGACGATCACTGACTGTATATAAAGACGATCACTGACTGTATATAAAGACGATCACTGACTGTATATAAAGACGATCACTGACTGTATATAAAGACGATCACTGACTGTATATAAAGACGATCAGTGACTGTATATAAAGACGATCACTGACTGTATATAAAGACGATCAGTGACTGTATATAAAGACGATCACTGACTGTATATAAAGACGATCAGCGACTGTATATAAAGACGATCACTGACTGTATATTAAGATCAGTGACTGTATATAAAGACGATGTGACTGTATATGAAGACGATCAGTGACTGTATATGAAGACGATCACTGACTGTATATAAAGACGATCACTGACTCTATATAAAGACGATCACTGACTGTATATAAAGACGATGTGACTGTATATAAAGACGATCATTGACTGTATATAAAGACGATCACTGACTGTATATAAAGACGATCACTGACTGTATATAAAGACGATGTGACTGTATATAAAGATGATCACTGACTGTATATAAAGACGATCATTGACTGTATATAAAGACGATCATTGACTGTATATAAAGACGATCACTGACTGTATATAAAGACGATGTGACTGTATATAAAGACGATCACTGACTGTATATAAAGACGATCAGTGACTGTATATAAAGACGATCACTGACTGTATATAAAGACGATCACTGACTGTATATAAAGACGATCACTGACTGTATATGAAGACGATCACTGACTGTATATAAAGACGATCACTGACTGTATATGAAGACGATCACTGACTGTATATGAAGACGATCACTGACTGTATATGAAGACGATCACTGACTGTATATGAAGACATATGAACGAAACTCCTGGGAATCTGGACGACAGCGACGTGGACGTTATCTCAAGGACAAGACGCGTAGACGCACCTCCACAGGTTCACAGAGGATCAATCAGCTGACGCATGCCCCGCCAAAGTAAAAGCATTTCTGAGAGTAGTGGTTTAAATGTTTTAGATGGTAGAGAGAAATGAAACCAGGCCTGTGATCCTGCTCAGGGCTTCATCAGCTACAACCGCTTGTTTCAAATCCATCTGCCTGTGGGATCCACCAGCGCTGGCACAGAGCAACCGGAGGAACACGAACATGAACAGACCGGAAGCAGAAACACTCCAGGTACGAGACGCAGATCGAGGAGTCGTTCACCTCGACCATGTGACGAGCACAAGAAGCTCCTGAATATGATTGAATGTTCACCTGCTGAGTTCATAGTGAAATTAATACAGTACTGTCTATATACTGTACTGTATATATATCTAGATATAGATATCTAGATATATATCAGTTTCAAGCGTCTGCGGACAAACTGACGAATGTCTGGAAAAACATGTTGCACTTTGAGATGTTTTACATTCCCCATGTGCAAACACACAGGTGACCCGTCTGCACCCTCACCCACTACAAAGACCGGCGTGTCCCTGAACGCAGCACAGCAGGGCTTTGTGGACTAGACCCTGAAGTTATTTGCGTCAGTGCGTCTCCGCCCCGGGTCGTGTTTACGCGAGCAGATGTTGGCCTCGTGAAGGGAACAACTTATTTGTCGCGGTTTGTGCAGGAACACGCTGCAGCGACACAAGTTCAAATGGATCCAGGAGGCGCTGGTCTGGAACGAGAACAACAAGCCGCTGCGAGCGTCCCCACCACCATAATGAAGCGTCACATGGGGCTGATTGCCGGAGCTTTAATGTGGGCAAACAAGACATGAAAGGGAGCCATAAAGAGTCCAATGAATAGATAATCCATCTCTGCGACAGGACGCTTGACAAACGAGGGGTTTAGAAGTTTACTGCGCCCAGAACGCCCTCGCTGTCGTCGGCTTGGGCGTCTCCGAGGCCACACCTCGTCACAGGTCCCTGCTGCAACACTCAGTCCACACACACACACACACACACACACACACACACACACACACACACACACACACACACACACACACACACACACACACACACACACACACACACACACACACACACACACACACACTAATTGGCAGAGACCCTGCTTTTCCCATGACCCCTCTTACTCCCGTTATTAGCCGTATTGTTCTGGAAAGCAGAATTATCATATAAGGCTGCACAAACATCACAATTAGTACAATTTGAGGAAAATAAATGGCACAGCAGGCGACGCAACCCTGGGCTGAACCGGAGGAACCAACAGGGACCAGGCGGAGTGGACGTGAGAACCAGGCTGGAAGTTATTAATTTTCCTCCAACGTCACACAAAACTTAAAGACGTTACTTTTATTTAGAATAGAGAGAGAAAAGACAAATCACAAACCCGGAAGCTTCAGATAGATTTTTACAGTTCTCCCTGACACCAGCATGACTAAATATAGGTATGAGTATCATTAGAGCTTTAATCCTTACTTCACTGTATTATCACAGTTAGATGAAACCACAGGAGGAGGTCAGAGGTCACCAGGCACGACGCGCCTGAACTCTGAAGTCTGGACTTGTTGCCGGTCACGTGTGAGGAAAGAAGGAGGAAGACTTCTGGAACATTCAGGTGGGGGGAGGAGTCTGGGTAGAGCGCCGTGTACTCTCCAGCTTTATTCTCACTCGGACGTCTTCCACAAACCCCACTCGCGGCTGCAGCCCCGTCCAGACATGACGCGTGACGCCACCGCACCGCTACCTTGATGAAAACGACACTTTTTGAAAAGAGACCGTAAGAAACTTTAAGGTGGGACTGTACATGAGTCAGAAACACGCCCCCCCCCCGGACCGACCCGTCCTAACCACGGCAACTGGGAAGCATGCATAGCTAACGCCCGCGGGATTGTGTGCAGGCTTTTGTTTGGCTCGGTGAGACCACTTGATTGCCCGGGACTCTTTGGCATCACACCCCGATCCACTGTCCTTTTTCTTTTTCTTTTTTTTTGTGGGGGGGGGGGGGGGGGGGGCGCTGTACAAAGCTGACATTCATAATATGAAATGTATTCCCAGGCCGGGCCAGTTAAAATTCATTTTAAACTGTTTACCCGGGCAAAACAAAGGGCGGCGGTCACGGCTGTTATCTGCTGAGTTATGGGAGAAAATGTAGAAAGCGAGAGTTGGCAGGCGTGAGGCGGTGACAGTCTGCTGAGGGGCAGAGGACGTGCACTTAAAAATCACTTCTTTCACCGTTGCTCCTTTGGCCCGTGTGGGGAGGACAAAGGGATGAAAAAGTCCTGGCAGCGAGCGCTCCTTTCACTCAACACGGCTCATCATTGTGTTGGAAAAGGCCAATTTCCATAAGCGATTGGAGGACAATGTCATAAACAGGCGTGTACGCAGAGAGACAATGAGCGGGGGACAAAGGACGGAGCGGGATCGTCGCTGTGTCCACGTTATGAATCATCATATGCAGTAAAAACAGAACAATATGCAAGCACAGTAAAACGTTTGGCCACAAACCAAACCGACCTTCTAACTGCGTGAACTCTGAGCGAGTGGATTCTCTGTCGAGGGTCGTGATTCACCGTGAAGGAATGTTGTACCGTGGGTTCGTGTGGAGGAGTCGCTACGGTGACCGGCCTCCAATCAGCTGCAATGAAAACACCGATGTCTCTGGTTGTTGCGCTTGGCTGTGGAAGATGAGTTGCAAAGACCTCTCATGTGGCTCGTGTCTCGTCTGTTGCAGTTCTTATTTGCCCCGGGAACCCAACATGCTGCCACACAGGCGGTTTGAACGTCCGCGCCACCGTGCGTCTTCCACGCCTTCAGACACCACATCATTCTGGCTTCTCCCCTCGATGAGAACTATCGCGAGATCTCGAGCCACGACATCCTCCTACTGCACGCGGCCGCCTCACGGAGGAGGAGGGCGTCTGTGTGAGTGTTGCCAGATGCTGAACGAGCATCTGCCACTTCCTCCTGGAGGCCGTGAGGTCAGAGCAGCGAGGCGACGTGAGGACACCAACGAGCTCCGCTCATCTCCGAGGGGGTGAAGAGCAAAGACCAGAGGCTTCACACACACACACACACACACACACACACACGCACGCACGCACGCACGCACGCACGCACGCACGCACGCACGCACGCACACACACACACACACACACACACACACACACACACACACACACACACACACACACACACACACACGCACACGCACACACACACACTTGACACTCCTTCATTCATGGGCCATTAAAACACACATAGGCACATACTTTACACTCTAGTACTTCCTCCCTCACTTGGGTATGACAACACACACACACACACACACACACACACACACACACACACACTCAGAGCTTTGTGGGGAGCGGAGCATGTCACGACCCCCCCGCTGTGCTTCACACTGCAACTCAGTGATGCTGCGAGATGGGACATCGCATGACTGGGAGCACAATAATGTGTGTGTGCACGCATGTATCTGTGTAACCGTGTGTGTGTGTGTGTGTGTGTGTGTGTCAGAGGTCTTTCTTTAATGTACCCCTGCACACACACACTCAGGTCAGTGGAGTGGCCCCCTGCTGCGTCCCTGTCAGCGTCAGCGGTGAATCGATGCGCTCAAGCAGCAGTAAAGCCCCAGAACTCACTCCACTGACCCTGTGCGGACAATAAACTGCATCTAATTACTGGCGCATGCACTCGCAGCACTCCCGGCGCGGCGCTCCCTGGCACTGGCCGCGGATATTCACACAAAAAAAAGCAACCGGAGCGCCGGGCCAAACTCCTCTTAGACATATAACGTTCTCTGACAGCTTGAGCCTTTCCGGGTGAAGCGCAGCAGGCGCTCGAGGAGGAGGCCGCGCTCGAGGAGGAGGCCGCGCTCGAGGAGGAGGCCACGCTCGAGGAGGCCGCGCTCGAGGAGGAGGCCGCGCTCGAGGAGGAGGCCGCGCTCGAGGAGGAGGCCGCGCTCGAGGAGGAGGCCGCGCTCGGGGAGGCGGCCGCGCTCGGGGAGGAGGCCGCGCTCGAGGAGGCGGCCGCGCTCGAGGAGGAGGCCGCGCTCGAGGAGGCCACGCTCCAGTCGTGCGGCCGCCGCAGCGGAAAACTAATTTCTGCCTGTTTGGACACAGGCCGACTGCAACATGTCGGCCTGTTCCGAGCAGCAGGGAACACGTCTCTGTTGGCCTCTGAGTCCTGGTTCCGTCCGACTCGGGTGGTAACTGGGAATAGATCGGATGGTTGTACGGACGTTGTATTGGTGTTTACAGTTTCGACTGCCAATGACAGATGATCTGGGATGAAAGAAACACCACGACATCCTTCATGTCATTTAGCATCATGTCCCGTACACACAGCTCCTGATCTAGAGCCACCGTCCTCATCACGCTGCACAGAATCACAAACACTCACACCACGTTCCTGTTCAGGAAAGATGTCCAGACTTCAAGCAATCAAAAAGAGAAGTGGAATAATCGTCAACAGGGTGTCATGGATTCTCTCTGGGCCCACGTCACAACCTTCCACCAACTTCTGTGTAAATTGGTTCTGGAGTTTTTACATAATCCTGCAGTCAGACGAACGGACGGGGAGGAAACATTACCTCCTTGATAGACGACACTGATTTCAGACACGTCTATAGAACCCTGGATTCTGTTTGTCCGTCCTCTCCGTCTGCACTCGTCGTGGTACAGGACCTGGCTCCGCCCCGTCACCACCTCACACAGGTGCAGGTCCACTTCTGTGTGGAGCTCAAAGGGAAGTGGCCGCCTGACAGACAGCTTTTATTAATGACAGCTGCTTGGAATGGGCGGGCCGGGACAAACAATGGCCGCCGTCGGGACGCTGGAGGGGCGACGCAGGGCTTTTTGAAAAGGCCTCGCTCCGCTGACAGGGTGTCGGTGGCTCGCCGCTCCCGCAGGTGTGCAGACGTCAGGGATGACGGAGCACCTGCCACTTCTTTCCCTTCACGCTGGTGGTTTCACCGTATCGCTTTTCATACGCGGCCGTGATAAGAGATACAGGCGGAGCAGGCGGTGACCGCGCGGCGCTGACAGCACCGCCACGCTCCAGCCGTCCATTTCACAACAGACTCCTGAACTGAACTTCATCGTCCGCCGCTCGAGGACACAGAACGTGAGGATACGAACACGGAGCTACACTTGTGTCACGTTGTTGTGAAATGACCTTCGAAGAATGTCTCAGACTTTTAACTTCATCTTTCTGAAATCTGAACAATTTGTCATTTTTTGTTTTATGTATCGACACATAGTCAAAATGTTTCTCTCTTGTTATGATCAAAATTCATGGCGACACACCAGAACCACTCGTACCAACACAAGATATTTGATTTGACAGAATTCTCCAATCTCAATCTAAACTCACGACTGTTTTGAATCCAGTGTGAGACTTTTCCTTCTTAGACTGGGATTGTAATGCTGCATATTTCTCTCCTTTTTGCCTCTGGAAAACGTGTTTTGTAATTTTGACGCTCTGTTTGCGTTCGCAGTCTGTCGGAGCGGCGGCGTGCAGCGTGGGTGGCGTTCCCCTTTTGCCCTGATAATGAAATAATTGGCTGTAGAAGGTGGGAGGGGTTGGGGCGCGGGGGGGAGGGGCTTATGACCACACAGCCAACACCAGAGCACAATTAGTCTATTAAACCAGATGACGAGCAAATGATCACGAGCCTTTGTTTCACTCGGCCTCTTTAGTGGATACGTGTGAAGTGACCTGGAAAGACGCACAATGGCAACTTTTGCCTCTTAAGTCGGCAGCGGGAACAATGGAGGTATTCACTGACGGAGATGTCGTCACCGTCAACAACCTGCTCATTAGGCCATACGTGTGTACGCACACGCACACGCACACACACGCACACACACACACGCACACACACACACACACACACGCACACACACACACGCACACACACACCCACACGCACACGCACACACACACGCACACGCACACACACACACACACACGCCATCAGATGGTTCCCAGGCAGCATGTAGCACGATGAGGAGCACTGATCAATACACGACAGATGTAAACAACCAGCTGCGGTTTATGATTCAGTAAAAAACAAACAGTCCAGTCTGTGATTTTAAAAGTGTCACGAAGAAGAATTACACCACATGGCCAAAGGTATGTGGACACCCTCGCTGTATGTATAGGTGCATCTTACGGTCTCGATAAGAACACTGACCTTATGACGTCACCTGCCGGTTTGTGAGCGGCCATCTTGGAGCCTTGAGTTTGGCACTTTGTCCGGCGCCATCTTGTTTTTTAGAACCAGAAGTAACCATATTTGGAGGAGCAGGGGGTGTGGCCTGACTGAGAGCTGCACCCATTGGACGGTACCAGGAGGTATAGTGGTATTTTTCTAAGAAGCTCTTGTCCAAGTTTAGATTTAAGTTCATTCCTGAGAATAAACTAGTTTTCACCAAAGTATCAGATTGAAACTTAAATGTGAAATCAATTCAGGAGCAAATCCATAAAGACGAGCATCTTAAACCAATCTGAGCAGCTTCGTCGTGAGTTTCCAGTGGGAAGTTTTTCATTTTCCTCCGTCAGATTTCCTCGCAGCAGTTTCCCATTAGGTCAGTCGTGTAGTAAACTGTTGCCAGAGGCCCATTACAGAAGAGAATACACAACACGGAGCTCATGTCTCAGAATAATGCCGACAAACAAGCACCACAATAAGTTGCGTGTTGGCCCGAGAGCAGAGGTGAACTGTGGGAAAGTGGGCAGACAAAGTCAAATTCCACCGAGCCGGGAGTTGGAATTATCTTAATTGGAGGCCTCGGCGGCGGCGGCGTGTGTGTGTGTGTGTGTGTGTGTGTGTGTGTGTGTGGGGGGGGGTTTGGCAGGCGGTTCACAATGTGATATCATGAGCCCCGAGCGCACAAACAATAGACGTGATGTACGATTATGCAGAATTCTCCTCTGGGCCCAAATCTGGCTTCGGTTTCTTTCTTCTTCTTGAAGAGATGAGTAGAGACAGGTGGGTTTCCACTCCCCCCACAACGACCCACGGTCTTTCCAAGTCACTGACCGTGACACCGCAGCGTCTGATCCGGCCTCACAGGTTACAGATTATATTTAACAATGAGACAAATGTGTCATCAGATGCTTCTCCTTTGTTTTTTCCGTTCTTGGACCGAACCCCGTCCTCTTTATTCAACCGTCCTCGTGGGGTCCTGGTCTGGTTGAGAGAACCTCCTGACCAGACCGGGACGGGCAGGAAGTGGGTTCACAGAAGAGCGACGCAAGTGACCAAAACACAACTCTGACTCCTGTGTGTGTGTGTGTGTGTGTGTGTGTGTGTGTGTGTGTCTGTGTGTGTGTGTGTGTGTGTCTGTGTGTGTCTGTGTGTGTGTGTGTGTGTGTGTGTGTGTGTGTGTGTGTGTCTGTGTGTGTCTGTGTGTGTGTGTGTGTGTGTGTGTGTCTGTGTGTGTGTGTGTGTGTGTGTGTGTGTGTGTGTGTGTGTGTGTCTGTGTGTGTCTGTGTGTGTGTGTGTGTGTGTGTGACACAGTGTGTGTGTCTGTGTGTGTGTGTCTGTGTGTGTGTGTGTGTGTGTGTGTGTCTCTGTGTGTGTCTCTGT
>NC_061515.1:31092500-31102500 GCF_022379125.1 Scophthalmus maximus
ACGAAACTATAATATCTACTGTAATCCAACATTGTGTCTTCAAACGTGAACATTTAAACCAAATTATTCAGAGATTAAACCACAATGCAGTTTACATTTGATGGTTAAACCTCCACATTCTAGATTGAAACCAATTCAAAACTAAATATTATCAATTTAGTCTTGTAATCTGAACTTAATTTCATGAAGTTATGATTTTAACCCCAAATTATAACTTTAATCCTGACTTCATAAATGTACCCTCCTAATTTGAAGGAAAACCACCACGTTATTCTTTATTCTTCTATTGGTGGCGATGATAAAAGTTGAGCGGAGCTTGTTTTGGTTTCATTTTCACATTATCCCCGGGAGATCAGCTGCAGACAGTAGCTCCACAGAAGACGCTGCGCCGTACGTTAAATACCGAGCGGGACTTAATCTCGTCTGCATGCATTTGTTTGTTTGTTTATTTGCTGGTGTCCGCTTGTTGTCATATGTGAAAGCATAAGGGTCCGTGAACACGGATAATCCCGGCTGCGGTTAATGCCGTGGCCCAGATTGTCCAATGGATCACATCAGTTCCCTAAACCGCGGCTCCCGACTCCTCCGTGGTCGGACGTCTGAACGAGCCGACGTGAAATATCGACAACACGTGCATCGTATCATAAACTCCTCAGACATGTTCTGACAACGACAGGGGCTGAAGAGACGGAGGACGCTCGGTCGAGGGGCGGTGACGACCCCCGGACGCCGAGCCGCGGTCATATGGCTGCAGGGCGACGCCCCGGGGGGATTAATTAAACCGGTCCAGCTGATCAAATCAGCACAAAGACGCTTCTTACCAGATTAATAGCCACAACATTAAGCCATTAAAATCTTATCAGGGAGTAATCATCTATCAAGGAATTCATCCATTCAGGAGCAGCTAAGTCCTGATTAGCATTAGTGCTGTTGGCGTCGGTCACGATGAGTCTGTGCAGACCGAACCAAACCAGGAGTAACGGCTCGGATTCTAGAAATCACAATTCAAACTTAAAATCAGTTTAAACTTTGGCTGCTGCAGAAACTGAACTTTTAAACTGATTCAAGTTATTTGACTGATTTGTTTTTCCTCTTGAGCTCTGCAGGTTTCGTCACTTTGACTCTTGAACACTTTAATCTGTGACGGTTGCAGAGTTGGACGCTCACTGAGGTTTAACTGAGCAGGCACTCGCCCTCACAGGAGAAGAACCGAGGAGGAGAAACAATAAGAACTCAACTTCCATCACAGTAAATTGATATGTGACGCTTGCAGAAATGGGTCCTATTGGCGTTTGCTTGGGGACGCGTCCTGCTCCACGTCCCTGGCCGCGGGGGGGGGCAGCTCTTTTCACAGATTACTTTCATAGTCCTGAAGAAAGCAGCAGGAAGATATCTGACTGTACATCTCTTCAGTTCCCTTCCGCTCGCTTCTTCACCCGCAGTTCAACTGTGGCCGCCTTTGTTCATCCTGAAAACCGACATGAAACACAATTGAAAACTTGGCAGCGGCGCGGCAGATACATAGTAACTCAATCTGCGCTGGCTGCTTCAAACTCTGTCTTGGGCACGGTGGCTTTTGTAAAGCGTCAGACAATGCGTCGCTCTGTTGGAGGCACAGAGGTTGATTTCCACCTTTTAAGTGCGGACACCAGATACCTGCCTTTTCACCGCCAGCAGTTTGAGGACAAACTTTCTTTCTCGGGGCCTTTTTGAACATGAGCAGAGGGCGAAGCGCGACACCGGGTCGCCGAGCGCCGTCTGGCCACGGCGCCCAAATCTAAAACAATTATTTGAATCGCTCAGGACATAGTGGATCACTGAGGAAGGATCCAGCCCTGTGATCTGAGTCAAGACGTCCCGGGTCGTCCGCACGGCGCTCCACGTGGTGCGGACGCCGCTCGTGGAACCGCCACAGGTCTGTCACGCTTTGTTTAGTCTCTTCTGCCTCCAGACGAACTTGTTTTTCATGAGCTCTGGAGGACGTTCGGCTGCTGCACGACAAGCAGAGGAAACGCCGACAACGCCTCGACTCAGGAGGACGGTCCCAACCTTCTTTAAATCACTGGTCACTGGACGTGTCCTCTCTGCGCCTCCTCGTCCATCCTCCCCCGGGAACAAGACGTAACTGATGTGTCCATAAACCTCCGCGTCTTCAAAGAACTCCTCTCCTCTTCATCAACTCCTCCCTCTTTCTCTACGATCCTTTACAATAACACACGCCGCCAAACGCTTCATCCGTCACATGGGAATTTCCCCCCCCGACGAGTCACTCGATAGCGGAGTCGGGACGAAAGCGGCTTACAGGAAGTCAAAGGAGCGGATGTTTATTTTCCCAGGTTGATGTGTGGAGCTGGAGGAGGAGCAGACGACCTCCGTCCTGACAGAACAAAGTCCAGCCCATCACCCGAATCATCCGCAGACTAATGTTACCATTTAATGTCCGGAAAGGAGACGAGTTGGAGAAATGATTCATGCCTTTTCACAAAAACAAACCTTTTGATTGATTATTGATTTTCAGATAGAAACTGTTTTCTATTCTATTTTCTGAAGCTGCACACTGAACTTTCCTCTCTTCTCCATCTGCTTGTCTGATGCACTTCAGCTCTATCTACAGTTCCTGTAACTTCAGCTCCGGCGGAGGAGAAGCGAGGGCGTGACCCCGGCTGACCTCTCCCACCTGCCCACAAACATCTATCTGCGTTTGTATCCTGCTAAATGTTCCACCAGAGCTCGAGCCCCAAACGCAGAAGAGAGCTCCGCTGGCAACGAGGCGAGCGGAGGTTCTGAAGCGGACGGACGTGAGAACAGAGGGATGCGGGTGGGTTCACACGTGGTGTCATAGCTGGCGCCGCGTCGCGAGGGCAGTGGTGTCTGTGACCAGCGACGTGCTGCTAATCAGCTTTGTTTGTGCCACTAAAACCATCTGTGGGGATCAGACGGCCAGCTGTCTGCACGACAGGACGGTGACTGGAGCAGCAGTTTGATTCCACCACTGTGCCGAGGCGTGGAGGGACGTCGGGCAGCGAGCGGCGCTCAGCCTCAGACGAGTCGCCATGCAGTGATGATGATGGAGCGGCGGCGGCGGCGCCTGCCTCCGGTTATCTGTTGGCGGATTAAACGATTCATTAGCTGATTAGCGTGAATCGATTAACAGCCGTCGGGAATCTGAATGTGCCGCAGGGGAAAACAGACCTGCATTGATCCACACAGCGATCGTGGAGGTGAGACGGAATCTGTCGCTGTCCATTCCTGTGTCATGATTTCACTCTACAAACGCTGCTGGTCCACGTGTCAATGACCTCATCTCTGATTGGTTCTCATCAGTCACGACTCCACACTTCCTGTCAGTAACAGTTCCACCTCGTCATCGTCGTCGTCCGTGGTCCGACTTTTCACCATCGCTGTTTCTGAGCAACCAGCTGCAGAGGAGACAATCTACTTCCTGGTTACACCTGAGTGGTCATGTGACACGTGTGCGTCAGGTGTGTTAGTGTGGACGGAGATCATTTCTGATTCGTATCGACTAATGTAACTTATGTTATTGTAGCTGTTTTCACTTTTTTTCACATGATCCTTTTATTGTGGATTTAGATATTTAGATAGATTAAGATTATATTTATTTTGTGAATTTACAAATAAAAGTGATGTCATTCCCTCTGTGGGTTTCTAAAATGAACTTATTTTAAAAGGTGTTTAATAGATGAAGTCGTCAGTAACTGGAGCTGGAGCAGATTTGAACATGTCACATTTTACATTAAAGAATTAAAATGTGACCATTTAACGATGAGACTGTGTTTTGTGTTGATGGAGAAGTTTTGTTATGTGGTTAATTAAACGTCTGGATCCTTCTGGAGTTCATTCAGAACCAGAATCCACTTCATTGGCCCAGTATGTGAACATACAAGGAGCTCGTATCCACGATGATTCAGATCCAACACGACACTTTTATGTCATGAAACGTGAGACAAAGCAAAGAGCAGGAAAATGGTCAAAACTCTGAAACACATGAACCCAAGTCGTAAATATACGTAATGACCCTTTAAGCCTTTAGACTAAATAAAAAAACGATAAAATGAATTGAAGACTCATTTGATTTTACGCGGCCGCAGGGTTTCGACCTCCGGCCTCCGAACAGCAGGAAAAGCAAGTGGCTGGTGTCTGAAGTCTGGTGTTCTGAACGTGTTCACACACCACGACGTAAACACCCTCAGAACCTTCCCTAATGACTCCCATGCAGCAGCGAGGGGGGTCAGGAAGAGTTCGAGCCACACGTTGGCCACATGTTGGAGGCACGCTGACCCCACCCCCCCGCCGCAGCCTCCCGACCCCTGCACCATCGAAACCATCACACCCTCATCAAACGTCGCGGCGTCCGGGACGACCACGGACTGGATCCCATTAGAGGACAGAGACGCAGACAGTGAACAGTCCCTCGCTCTCCAGAGCCCAAAACCCAGAGGGCCACAGAGGCCACGCCCACCGAGGCCACGCCCACATGACGCTCAAGGGTCAACGGCGACTCTCGGAGCGGAGAGAACTCCGTGACTCCGAAGGACTGGGACCTGCGGATGGAGTGCACGATGCCTTCAGGGTGCATCAGGAAAACCAAACATCAGGATGCAGGAACTCCAGGAATCCAGGCTCAGGACTCAAAGTTTGTGTCACACATTAAAATGTCCTGACACCTCCTTATAATATTAGATATAATCCATATCTGCTTTTTCCAAATCCGGCGGAGAGGACGAGAGACAAGGAAGACAAGAGATGGGGAGGACGACAGACGAGGAGGACGAGAGGACGAGAGACGAGAGACGAGGAGGACGACAGACGAGGAGGACGAGAGGACGAGAGACGAGAGACGAGGAGGACGACAGACAAGGAGGACGAGAGGACGAGAGACGAGAGACGAGGAGGACGACAGACAAGGAGGACGAGGAGGAGGAGGAGGAGAGACGAGAGCATGAGAGACGAGAGGACGACAGACGGGGAGGATGAGAGACGAGAGGACGAGATACGAGAGGAGGAGGACGAGAGACGAGGAGGACGACAGACGAGGAGGACGAGAGGACGACAGAGGAGGAGGACGACAGACGGGGAGGACGAGAGACGAGGAGGAGGAGAGACGAGAGCATGAGAGACGAGAGGACGACAGACGGGGAGGATGAGAGACGAGAGGACGAGATACGAGAGGAGGAGGACGAGAGACGAGGAGGACGACAGACGAGGAGGACGAGAGACGAGGAGGACAACAGACGAGGAGGACGAGAGGACGACAGAGGAGGAGGACGAGAGACGAGGAGGAGGAGAGACGAGAGGACGAGATACGAGAGGAGGAGGACGAGAGACGAGGAGGACGAGAGGACGAGAGAGGAGGAGGACGACAGACGAGGAGGACGAGAGGACGACAGAGGGGGGGACGAGAGACGAGGGACGCTCTGGATCAACAGGATCCACTTTGTCTTCCGCCCCTCGAGGCGGCGCCGCAGCTGGACCTGGTTAGCTGAGCTGTGGTTTCCCTCCTGATGGTCATGGACAGGAAGAGTTGTAACATCACTACGAGAAGTGTAACTAATGACTTTTGTAAATTGCGTAACGCCGTCACAGCCACTGACGTTTCAACGGGCTCGATACGTGAAGCAGACATGATGTAGATGTAGTGTGACGCACTGGGACAGACACACGACTCTCCAACCTTCATCATCACCCACAAAGTCTCAAGAGATGACGTACAAAACAAAACAATGACTTTCACATCCCATTTCACCCGTGCAGACACTGAACGCACCACGACATCGTAACATACAGTCAATGAGGAAATCAATATTCACATCACTTCCTGTTTTAAGACTTCAGTCACTACACATCTGATCACAAATAATCATCTTTCTTCTTCTACTCCTCTTTCTCTACTTCCTCTGTCTCACCTTCTCCCTTTATCTCCTTCCTCTGCCCCCCTCCCTCTGTAGCAGATGGACAGATAGCTGCCCCCCCCCCCCCCCCCTCCTCTATCTGCGGTGTCTCACTCGTCTCTTTACAGATTTAAGCCTCGAGGATTTCTACGCACGCCAACCCCGTGAACTTGACCCCTGGACGAATTCATCAAAGGACCCCCCCCCCCCCCCCCCCCCTTACTGCCCCTCCCCTTCACCCCCCCCCCCTTACTGCCCCTCCCCTTCACCCCCCCCCCCCTTACTGCCCCTCCCCTTCACCCACCCCCCTTACTGCCCCTCCCCTTCACCCCACACACACACACACACACACACACACTCCCCCTTTTCTTGTGTTGTTTTCTTTTGAATCACTTTGTTCCCAATAGTTTTATATTTGTACTAGTTCTACTTATACATTGTTTTTCTAACTAATCTCTCAAATCAGAGTTAAAAATAGGCTGTCAATCAATCCATCAACCACCTGAACAGCAAACAAAAACACAAGAGATGACGGACTGCTCTGCTGGATAGATATAATCTATATGATCTATATCTACAGATATGATAGATAGGAAGAGGGGAAGGTAAGTGAGGAGGAGCAGGAAGGAGGGTGGAGATGAAGAAGAGAAGGAGGATCTGGGGAGGAGGAAGAGGGGAAGACAAATGAGGAGGAGGAGAAGAATGGTGACAGGTAAGAAAGGAGAGAGAGAGGAAGAGGAGGAAGAAGAGGAGGAAGAGTCAACAAAATGGCAGGTTTTAAAGGCAGGAAGCCCGGCTTTTCTTGTCGTTCCTATTTTAACCCAAATAATGATCACAACCACAAACAAACCTCAACCAGAGTTATGACATCATATCTGCTGCTGCTCTAAAGGGAAACCAACCAATCAACCAATCAACCAATCAACCAACCGATCAACCAATCAATCAATCAATCAATCAATCAATCAACCAATCAATCAATCAATCAACCAATCAATCAATCAATCAATCAATCAATCAATCAATCAATCAATCAATCAATCAACCAATCAATCAACCAATCAACCAATCAACCAACCGATCAACCAATCAATCAATCAATCAATCAATCAATCAATCAATCAACCAATCAATCAATCGATCAATCGATCAACCAATCAATCAATCAATCAACCAATCAATCAATCAATCAATCAATCAATCAACCAACCAACCAATCAATCAACCAACCGATCAATCAATCAACCAATCAACCAATCATGCAGTCCCACCCTATAATCCAGTGTGAATTAAGAGATCTGATCCGAGGCTCATGACGACGCATGTTGTTGACAAGTCGGCGATTGATTGAGACAATAACTGATCAATAACTGATAATGAGCTTCTCCGGCTTCACCGAACTCTGTCTCACAGGCTCAGTGATGTAAATCTGCAGGAATCCCATTAGACTGAGAAAGTCTGGACCTGGACCCGCTTAGTGAAGCTGCTCCGTCTCTCAGCGTAAACGCTGATTAGCAGCTGAAATGTTAGAGTCTGCGGAGACACGCTGTAAATCCTGCTGCTCGCCGAGCCCAGTGATCGCAGAGAGAGAGGCGGCGTGGGAAAACCTGCTGCTACAGCTGGACGTCTGTCCAAACCATCAGACGCTGCGACCACAGCCGAGCGCTGGGAACAGGTCTTATTATCAGGATCTACCTGGAACTGGTTCTGACGAGAGAAAGTCTCACAACCAGAGGAACTGGAAATGTAGTTCTGTGACGTGAAGAAAGTCACTGAAACTTTGAGAAGAGGATTGAACGTCAAGACAACATCAGAGAAAAAGGTTGTTTGTCCGCAGGACGAGAAGCTCCGGAGCAGATTTCCAGTGAACTCGGTGACAGATGTCGATCTGGACAAAGAGGCGGAGAAATGTAGAAGATACCAGATTTAACTGTGGTTTCATGAGGACGCTTCTTCTAAATCTCAATCTGAACAGGAAGTGTGTTGAAAGTCACTGCTGATTCACTCGACCACCAGCGACGGAAAGAGGAAGGAGCGGAGTTCTTCCTCCGTCAGAAACACATGACACCGATCGGACAGCTTGTCAGCGACCTTGTAAAAGTGATCCATGGAGTGAGTCCTGGTAGAAGCCGGGACCCAGGCGCGGGTCGAGGCCCGGGCGCGCTGCTCGCAATCGTCCCGTCCGGTTTTAGGAGGTGCTGGATGACGGAGCTGTAACACGAGGAATTCCTGCTGCAGCTGCCCGGCGCTCGAGGGCACCGGCCCCCTCAGTCCGCCTCGGCCCCCGACGACGTGCGGCCCTTCATGTAATCCCGGCTCTCAGACCCTGACGCCCAAACCTCAGAGCTGAACCCTCGCGTCCTTCAGCCCCGCCCACTTCAACCCGTCGTGTTCACGCTCGGTGCTGAGCTGATGGAGTGGGACGTCGTTCACCTCGTCAGGGAGTGTTCTGTGTTCAGGAGGAGAGGCGGGACACGCAGGGGTTCTTTCCATCTCCTTTAAACATGTCGAGAACATTGGAACCTTCAAACCTGAGTTTCTGGTTTCACAAGTGTCACGTAGACGAGCGATCAATGTCAGAACAGGTTTTGGCGAGTTTCCTCTTTTTCCTGGGACGTGAACGTTTCCTGCTGGAATTTTATTTATTTTGTGGAATCTGAAGGACGAGTGCGGGTTCAGCTCCGAGGAATGTGGAACTTTTAAACAAACTTTAACTGGAGTCGCTGGGAGAGTCGACGGACGAGATCACCAGAATGTGGAATCAAATCATTTATCGGCTCAGGATCAGGAATCTTTCGTTCTTCTGCCTTTTTTTTTCTCCCATTTCTGGACTTTGGAGGTTCCTGATCCCAACACCTAAAGATAGAAGAGTCTTCTGTTCAAATCAGTTCGAGGTACATTTGTGATGTTGTGTTTGATTAATAAAACCAACAGTCCAAATGCCAGGTGTAACCATAGCAACAGCGACGAAATATAGTTTCAAGAGAATACGACTTTTATGAGTCAGAGCAGAACTTTATAAGAGTTATATTTCCACAGTGTTGTTTTAACCTCTGACCCCACACATCAGTGTCCCCGTGACTCCATTTACATTTAATCCTCGTCCGTTCCCGCAGCAGCTGGGATTGTAATCTGGTCGCGCCTCGCCGCTCCGACCACAGCGCCGCTCTGAGAGCTCCTGGTCGTCCACACGCTCTGTTTACACCGTTTGGTTTACAACAACTGAGGCCAAAAGAAAAAGAATATACTTGACTTTCTGATGTGGGACGTTCGCTGAGTGCATCTGCGTGTCCACGCCACCTCATCACTTCTGCCTGGGCCCAAACACATGTTTCCCTTTTAGAGTCACTCTGCAGCGAAGGCATTTGTACGTGTAGCATCAACATTGTGACAGGCGGCTCTGTGAATCCTCGCCAGCTTCTCCGCCACCCGCCGACTCCTGCGCGGCGAAGGGGAGGTCACCGAGGGTCGTGGGTAAAATAAGCAGAGGGAGGACGGTGATCATAAAGAGGGTAGAGGAACATAAAGATCCAGAGAGAACTCACAGGACGTGGGAGGAGGAGCCAGTGTCGGGAGGGGGAGGGGCCTCTCTGACGAGCAGTGACAGAATTCGCCGCCTCAGCTCTTAAACTCAGAACTGAGGTCAGCTTCGCTTTTTTTCCTTCTTTTTATCCACTTAAAGACCAGTTTAATATACAAGCCCCGCCCACACATGCTCTCGACCAATGGTGAGTCAGTGTCAGCTGTGAATTATGACGTCTCAGCCTCAGTTACAATCTTCAAATAACTAATGAAAATCAGAAACATGAACATTTGAACAAACATCAGTGTGATGAGAGCGACCTCACGTGACATGGAGGGGGCGGGGCTTAGGACCTGTACTGCAGTCAGACACCAGGGGGCGATCAGGAGGATAAGAAATCACAAGTTCTTATTTACTTTTGATAATATTCAACCACTTGTCAACGGTCAAAGACCTGAGCACCATCAATCTGTAATGCAGCATCCATCACACACACACACACACACACACACACACACTGGACGCTCTTATCTGATGCACACACACCTCGTCTGGGCTTTAAAAGCGC
>NC_061515.1:31110000-31125000 GCF_022379125.1 Scophthalmus maximus
TTCTTCCTGTAAGTCATTGAACTAATCTTCACCACAACAGTTCCCACTTCAGCGCGGCCTCATCTGAAGTGGCCGTCAGAAAACAAATCCCCTGTGAGAACAGGGCCGACGGGACCGGTCAGATGTGACGGGACCTCCACGAGCGGGACGCCACATTCATCTCCTCTCAGATCACTTGAGTGTGACGTTCCCTCGGCTCGGCTCAGCGTGGAGCCGCGAGCCCCTCGGCGGCGGCGCTGACATGCATTGTCGGCGTGTCACCGGGTTGTGGAGAGGCCACGTGCGTCCAGTCGGCCGAGACGAGCGCTCCCATACATGATGTCAGACGCGAGGAGGGACGGGCACAAAGACGCGATCTGCCGGCGGAGCCAGCTGCTTTCGGCGCTTTGTGCAGGGAATGACGTCTTCCACTTCTCCCAAAAGCCGACGGGAATTTACATGTTTCAGGCGTTCCGTGTGGCCGCCGCTCTCCAAGGAACAGGCTGCGTCTCACTCAAGGACACTTGAGCGAGACAAGTACTGAAGCATCTGTAGATTCTGGGGGAAAGATAATCTGCGAGCCACAAGGCCCGACAGCTCCGACCTGGATTATCAGGGAAAACATTGTCTTCCACCTCCCAAAATCCAGAGTGGAGTTTGTGCAGACTGAACTTCTTCTCCCACTTTGTTCTGCACATTCATTTGAGATTGTTTTGTTCTCTGCTGGAACGTCGTCTGCTCACGTCTTCACGACCGGCCCTCTCCCGTGGGACAGGTGGAGGAAACGAACCCTTCGCCCTCACGCTGCTCATCGTGTAGACGCAGGAGTCGGACGCCATCGGACATGAACGCCATCTTATCCGGGACGTTCCACCACATCTGCTGTAATTAACAAACCCAATTAGAAGGTTTCTGCAGCGTTACAGACGTTTAGAATGAGAGAATTAAATTAAACACCTGTTTCACATCAGTTGTAGGAATATGATAGTATGAGGCAGGGAATTATTTACCATGTGCTACCAGCTGTATGTTATCAATAAATCTGAATTATATTATGAGATAAGCTATATAACATGAATACTAAATGAACTTATCCTGGATAAGCACCAGGAATTGGACGGATGAATCGATCAACTGATTAATAAATTTAAAAATAAAAATAGTATAATAATAATAATTATAATCATTAATTTAAGATCCAGCACAAAAATATGACATCACTATTTTTACATTAAATAACGAGCCTGCCTGAGGCGGAGAAAGTGTTTAAGACCTTCAGACTTTTTATTAACTTCTTGAGGGAAGTGACTTCATATTAATAAGCTTTTCATGACGTTTCATGGTGCGTATTACATTAAATATTATAAAAGAGAGGATTAAGATTTGACAGAAGTGAACAGAAACACTACGACATGCCACTGACGTTCGGCGGCGTGGCTCTGATGAACCTGACCTGTGACCTGCGTGTGATTGGACCGTGGATCACAACAGGAAGAAGCTTATGAGAGTATGAAGGTATGAAGAACAAGCAGCTGCAGACAGAAAGGCCTCCGGCCTCCGGCGTCCAGACTGCAGACGTTTAATCTGCTGCTGCTTCGTCGTCACGGTGGAAAACAAACCAGACTACGTTTGTTTTCTCTTTTAAATGAAGGACGTTCATTTATTGATTATTAAAAGAGTCTGCAGGCACCAAGGACTCGTCTGAAGAGAGGAGGAGCTCGACCCCGAGTGAATCTGAAGTAGATCTTCAAGTTCAAGTTCTACATCAAAACTGGAGGAGAAGTTCTCTGAACGACAGAAGGTTTGAGTTTGACCTGAGATATTTTTGTCCAACTTCTGTTTCCAAGGTCAAGTTTGAGTCAAGACTATAGACTGTTTGTAAAACTGGACGTAGCCACACCCCCAATTCTAAAAAACAAGATGGCGCTGGTCAGAATATGAAACTCGAGGCTTCAAAACTGACGTCCTAAAAGTTATGATCGGGAAGCTTGAACATCCTCGGTTCCACGACAACCGAGAGAAGCTCAGTGGGCCGATCAAAGACCACGTGACGCCAGAGGGACATCCACGACCTTGAGATAAGATCGTTGTGTTTGGTATGAACTCGGACTCCAGACGACAGCGTGGTGTGAATGGATCTGAGTCATCCGTCAGTGGGACGGCGAGACGGGCTGGGGGGGGGTTCTCACTTGGCCTGGAGCCAGCTCACCAACACACACACACACACACACACACCAACACATTTACATAGGAGCTGCAGCCGCCGCAGCATGGGGACGTTCGGGGGTTTGGGGGCTGCAGGTCTGGATGAATGGACGACGGTGGCGGAGGACGAACTGTCGTCTATTAGTGTCAAACATGGGATTCAGAGCTCCGGTCCCCCGCCAGCTAACGGAGGAACAAACACTGCAATCATTTACTTTTAATTGAAAGAGACTGATGAGTTCTCTGCAGATCTGCTTTCTGGTTTCATGACAAACGATGCAGACGTGAATGTTTGCTCTGTAACCGACCCAGAAACATTTCACGACGTGAAAAGATCCCTCTGACATCTATTCATAGTTTTCTTCAGAAGATTTGAAATTGAGACCGAAGCAGCTCCTCCTCACACGGGCCTCGCTGACAGCAGGGGCTTCTGGGAAGTTATAACACTTTGACCACTGTGACACGTAGGATGAAATAAAATGGAAAAACACGTTGAATCTGACACATGTGGATGTTTTTCTTTTAATTCTGTCTTTCCAATGTGCCCAGACGGATTCGTCGCACGCAGTCCCTGAACTGGAAAACTGAAATCTCCCAAGTTCCACTTTCGTCAAGTTCAGGTTTTAAAGGTCAGAGTGAAGTGTCAAGTCTGAAAACACAAACAAGTCTACTAAGTCAAGACTCAGTCCAGGAGAGCGAGTGACAAGTCGACTGTCAGGTCTGTAACAGAAAGTGTTTCATGTTAGGTCTCGTTAGGTCAATTAGGGACAAGTCAGAGTCAAGGAACAAGTAGTCAGAGTCAAGGAACAAGTAGTCAGAGTCAAGGAACAAGTAGTCAGAGTCAAGGAACAAGTAGTCCAGGACAAGTCAGAGTCAAGGAACAAGTAGTCAGAGTCAAGGAACAAGTAGTCCAGGACAAGTCAGAGTCAAGGAACAAGTAGTCAGAGTCAAGGAACAAGTAGTCAGAGTCAAGGAACAAGTAGTCAGAGTCAAGGAACAAGTAGTCAGAGTCAAGGGACAAGTAGTCAGAGTCAAGGGACAAGTAGTCAGAGTCAAGGGACAAGTAGTCAGAGTCAAGGGACAAGTAGTCAGAGTCAAGGAACAAGTAGTCAGAGTCAAGGGACAAGTAGTCAGAGTCAAGGGACAAGTAGTCAGAGTCAAGGAACAAGTAGTCAGAGTCAAGGAACAAGTAGTCAGAGTCAAGGAACAAGTAGTCCAGGACAAGTCAGAGTCAAGGAACAAGTAGTCAGAGTCAAGGAACAAGTAGTCAGAGTCAAGGAACAAGTAGTCAGAGTCAAGGAACAAGTAGTCCAGGACAAGTCAGAGTCAAGGAACAAGTAGTCAGAGTCAAGGAACAAGTAGTCCAGGACAAGTCAGAGTCAAGGAACAAGTAGTCAGAGTCAAGGAACAAGTAGTCCAGGACAAGTCAGAGTCAAGGAACAAGTAGTCAGAGTCAAGGAACAAGTAGTCCAGGACAAGTCAGAGTCAAGGAACAAGTAGTCAGAGTCAAGGAACAAGTAGTCAGAGTCAAGGAACAAGTAGTCAGAGTCAAGGAACAAGTAGTCAGAGTCAAGGGACAAGTAGTCAGAGTCAAGGGACAAGTAGTCAGAGTCAAGGGACAAGTAGTCAGAGTCAAGGGACAAGTAGTCAGAGTCAAGGGACAAGTAGTCAGAGTCAAGGGACAAGTAGTCAGAGTCAGAGTCAAGGAACAAGTAGTCAGAGTCAGAGTCAAGGGACAAGTAGTCAGAGTCAGAGTCAAGGGACAAGTAGTCAGAGTCAGAGTCAAGGAACAAGTAGTCAGAGTTAAGGAACAAGTAGTCCAGGACAAGTCAGAGTCAAGGAACAAGTAGTCAGAGTCAAGGGACAAGTAGTCCAGGACAAGTCAGAGTCAAGGAACAAGTAGTCCAGGACAAGTCAGAGTCAAGGAACAAGTAGTCAGAGTCAAGGAACAAGTAGTCAGAGTCAAGGGACAAGTAGTCCAGGACAAGTCAGAGTCAAGGAACAAGTAGTCAGAGTCAAGGGACAAGTAGTCAGAGTCAAGGGACAAGTAGTCCAGGTCAAGTCAGAGCCAAGGAACAAGTAGTCAGAGTCAAGGGACAAGTAGTCAGAGTCAGAGTCAAGGAACAAGTAGTCAGAGTTAAGGAACAAGTAGTCAGAGTCAAGGAACAAGTAGTCAGAGTCAAGGGACAAGTAGTCAGAGTCAAGGGACAAGTAGTCCAGGACAAGTCAGAGTCAAGGAACAAGTAGTCCAGGACAAGTCAGAGTCAAGGGACAAGTAGTCCAGGACAAGTCAGAGTCAAGGAACAAGTAGTCAGAGTCAAGGAACAAGTAGTCCAGGACAAGTCAGAGTCAAGGAACAAGTAGTCAGAGTCAAGGAACAAGTAGTCCAGGACAAGTCAGAGTCAAGGAACAAGTAGTCAG
Source organism: Scophthalmus maximus (assembly GCF_022379125.1). NCBI lineage: Eukaryota > Metazoa > Chordata > Actinopteri > Pleuronectiformes > Scophthalmidae > Scophthalmus > Scophthalmus maximus. The sequence continues at coordinate 31,114,606 of NC_061515.1, forward strand.
AGTCAAGGGACAAGTAGTCCAGGACAAGTCAGAGTCAAGGAACAAGTAGTCAGAGTCAAGGAACAAGTAGTCCAGGACAAGTCAGAGTCAAGGAACAAGTAGTCAGAGTCAAGGGACAAGTAGTCCAGGACAAGTCAGAGTCAAGGAACAAGTAGTCAGAGTCAAGGGACAAGTAGTCAGAGTCAAGGAACAAGTAGTCAGAGTCAAGGAACAAGTAGTCAGAGTCAAGGGACAAGTAGTCAGAGTCAAGGAACAAGTAGTCAGAGTCAAGGGACAAGTAGTCAGAGTCAAGGAACAAGTAGTCAGAGTCAAGGAACAAGTAGTCAGAGTCAAGGAACAAGTAGTCAGAGTCAAGGAACAAGTAGTCAGAGTCAAGGAACAATTAGTCCAGGACAAGTCAGAGTCAAGTATCAAGTCCTGGCTTCTCGTCTGAATCAGTTCTCACTCTGTGTCGCTCATGACGAGGTCGAGTTGAGGATCAAGTCCTTGAAAACAAACCAAAGTCTTAAGTTCTTCATGTTTCAGGCAGATTTCAGGTCCATAAACAAGTTAGAGGTCAACTGAACTCAAACAATCAGGTCTGATCTTGTTGAGTCAAACTCTTCGTCAAGTCTTCATCAGTCTCAAGTCTCTAAGTCCCTGAAGGTCGGAGGCGGTGAAGTGGTTCACAGCGATGACGAGACGTGACTGACGACCAACAGGAGGTCTGGTGTTCAGAGGACGTGATGATGTCGTCACGTGAAACAACACTGAGCTGAGGGGCTGAATATTAATATTCAGTCACAGCAAACACAGAGGAGACGCAGGTCTGAGGCCATTTACTCAGGAAAACATGGGGTCACGAGGATTAGGTGGGGGGCGGGTTCCTCCATTCAGCATATCTGATTTAATACGCATCAGAGCGGGGGGGGGGGGGGGGGGGGGGCGCAGCAAATAAACTCAGCGGATATTAAAGGTCAAAGGTCGTCTGACATGTGTTTTCTGAGACTGAAGCAGACGAGTCACAGCAGCTGAGGTGACACAGATGTGGAGCGACGCTCCGACGAGGTGAGCCACCGTTTACAGGTCCAGAGCGAGGGTTCGATTCCTAAACACCATTCAGACAAACAGCAGGTTGAATGTCAAAATATTGATTTTTAAAATTCTTTTCCATCTGTTTCTTTTTCCAAAGATCGAGTTCAAACTATTTTGACATGACACACGATTCCTGAATTCCCCAGTTTCTATCCGTCTGTCTGTCTATTCCATTTAAACATATGCAAATATTCAAATACCCTCATGAAACATTTTGATGAAGCTCTTTTTCTATTTCAATGAATAAACGACCAAACACGATGATGTCACCTCAGTGGGAGCGTCGACTTCCACCTGCATTTCTGTCATTTCTCACTTGAATTCGTCGTTTACTTTCAGAATCTTCACAGAAACTGAACTTACTTTTAATTTAAGTTGATACGTTTGATGTGCAGCAACAATAAAGACAGAAAAACAAAGATCATCAACTCTGGGAACTGGAAGCACTTTGTTTCCCGACAGTTGCTGAGAATCACAGATTGAACATTCAGAATTTGAACCTGGACAGATGCAGCGAACCTCTCTGACGCACCGTGGGGACGGACTCGAACAGTCGGCTCTCCCGAGCAGCCTGTGGAAGTCATCAGTGTCGGGTGGCGCGATGGGGAAAAGACTTTCTCACGCAACAGTTTCAAAAAGATATTCAATATTATTATTGCTCCGAGGTCACAATCATTTCCATATGCCGTCGCCACGAGCGATACCATCGTTTTTCTAACAGTTCCAATAGAAATGACGTGTTTTATTTTCATTTCATTTCGGCGGTTTGATTGTGGAGGACTCAATCTGGACGGAGTCGCTGATGAAGTCAACGCTGCGGCTGCAGATGGTCGCAGACGACGATTTTATCTGGAGACAGACGATTATGTTTCTGCTGCTGAGACGAGAAACAGGAGAGTTTATTAAACTGCGCTGGATAAATGTGCAAATATGACTTTGAAGATTAAAAGAAAAGTATCTCAGAGTTTTAAAGGAGAATCAAAAAGAGCATTTGTAATTGAATTATGACTTCATAGGATTAGATTTGAGTTTATTTTGGAATTCTTCTCAAGTGCTGGAGGTGATGTAAAGTCTGAACGTTAAAACTTTTAAAATATAGATTCTTCTCATCACTTCGTCCAGAAAAGACTCATTATTATCAAGAGATTTAAGTTTCTTTAGCATTTCATTCTTTTAACAGAAATGTGGAAGCGACATCCCAGACGCCAGTTATTCCTCTTTATACAGTATGTTCCACATGGAAAAGGAGATGAGAGTAGATTCTCAAGAAGAACCAGCAGGTGGCGCTAGTGGACCAGTGTGCTGCAGTCTCTCTCTCTCTCTCTCTCTCTCTCTATATATATATATATATTAATGGTTTATTATGATCAGTAAGCAAAGTTAAGACATTAGACAGTGTCCGTCTTTTTACATTTTTTTTGGTCTGTAATAAATTTTGTATTAACGCTGAGATACAAATAAAAGTTACATTTAATTGTACATGTTATGTTCAACATTATCATTTACACAACGTCACTTTTTCTCTGTCACAACTCGTTATTATTGTTAATTATTATTAATATTATTATGGTCCGAGCTCCACTGACAAAGTCAGAGCGAGGACCTATTGTAATTATTATTATTATTGTTGTTGTTTTATTATTATTGTTGTTTTATTAGTGTCTGTTAATCAGGATCTGTCACCTGAGAACCTACATGTAGTGAACTGAAACTGCCACTAGGTGTCAGTGTTTCCTTGTAAATGAACTTCCAGCAGATGATCAGAATATACGTCAACATGTTCCCAAAGTTTAATCATATTTATCTATGATTTAATTGAACTGTTACCTTTGTCAAGTCCATATTACAATCATATAAAAACATTAGAGACATGAAGTCAAAGTTATATTGATCGTGTCCAGTTTACTCACATTATTACATTTTAATTAAATAAATCATATTCTCTTTATATATTGTATTACATATTTAAATCATAGATCATATCTCACTTATATTATTGTATTCATATAGTTAATAAAACACAAATATATAGTTGGAAATATGTTAGAAACTAAGCACCAACGATATTAAATCTACAGAAAAAAAGGGAAAATAAATGATTTCCACTAATCGATGAGTGATGACGAGTTTAGATCCTCGAGTCGTTTCTTTTTCAATCTTAATCAATAGTTTTCTTTTTTTATAGATTTGGTAATAAACGACCAATATGAGTTAATTGATCGATATTCAAAACGTAAGAGTTTGTTAAGTTGAAAAGACAAACGGTGGTTTTGAAGGGGGGGGGGGTGAGGAGGAGGAGGGAGGGATGAGGAGGAGGAGGGGGGGGGTGAGGGGGGGTGAGGAGGAGGAGGAGGAAGAGGAGGGAGGGATGAGGAGGAGGAGGAGGAGGAGGGAGGGATGAGGAGGAGGAGGAGGGGGGATGAGGGAGGGATGAGGAGGAGGAGGAGGGGGGAAGGGGGGAGGAGGAGGAGGAGGGAGGGATGAGGAGGAGGAGGAGGGGGGAGGAGAGGGGAGGGGGGATGGGGGGACGTCCCGCAGAGCCGCCGCTCCTCATCCAGCCGCCTCCTCCGCGCCGCTGCGCGTCTTCACGGTTCCGCGCGTCGCTGAAACTTTGTTTCTCCTCGAGCTCCTCGTCTCGACCGAACGCGCACTTTGGGAATAACGTGTCCAGATGACGCGCTGCGCCCCGAGCCTCGTCCTGCACACGGGACTTCATGCGCCCGCGTTCTTCCTCTGAAGTGGATTTTGTGCCGCGCGTCGATTTGACTTTTCTCAGAAGAAGAAAGTTTGAGTGGAAGTCGCGAGGCGGAGCCGCAGAGGAGCCGGAGAGGAGCCGGAGAGGAGCCGCAGAGGAGCCGGAGAGGAGCCGCAGAGGAGCCGCAGAGGAGCCGGAGAGGAGCCGGAGTCCGGACGGAGCTCGGCGGGACGCGGGGACCGGGGACCGGGGCCGCTGGGTGAGTCTGGGTTCGACCATGTGCTCAGGAAGAAAAAAAGAATCTCCCATCAATCTCTAACGATCTTTGATGAGCTTGTATCTTCTTCATATTCACCGTTCATCCACTTGAACTCGTGTCCCACCTCCTTTTCAAATCAAACAAACCAAAGAACTCTTCCCACGTTCTTTGAGTTTTACACTGATTCTGGAATTCCAGGAATTTGCAACCTGATATTTCAGATGCTTCAGTGCAGCGGCCTGAAGAGACGAAGGTTTATTTTCATCTTCTTCAGAAGAAGAAGGACTGATTTCCTCTCGCAGAAGAAAAGAAAAGCTCATGAACAGAAACATTAGAGGTTTTAATTCATGATTCAGTTGTTGGGTTTAAATCTGCAGAATAAAATCCTCAGATTTTATTTTCATGAAATCTTTAAATAAGAGGAATTGAAGCTGGAGCAGCGCCCGGACGGGGACGGGACAGGATGGGGACGGGATGGGGACGGGATGGGGACGGGACGGGGACGGGGACGGGATGGGGACGGGACGGGACGGGACGGGGATGGGACGGGGACGGGGACGGGATGGGGACGGGACGGGGACGGGGACCGGGGCGGGGACGGGGACGGGGACGGGACGGGGACGGGACGGGGACGGGATGGGGACGGGACGGGGACGGGGGCGGGACGGGGATGGGGACGGGACGGGGACGGGACGGGGACGGGACGGGGGCGGGACGGGGACGGGATGGGGACGGGGACGGGGACGGGGACGGGATGGGGACGGGACGGGACGGGGATGGGATGGGGACGGGGACGGGACGGGGACGGGACGGGGGCGGGACGGGGATGGGGACGGGACGGGGACGGGACGGGGGCGGGACGGGGATGGGGACGGGACGGGGACGGGGACGGGGACGGGGATGGGGACGGGACGGGGGCGGGGGCGGGGACGGGGACGGGGATGGGGACGGGGCGGGGATGGGGACGGGGATGGGGACTGGGGCGGGGACGGGACGGGACGGGACGGGACGGGACGGGGACGGGGACGGGACGGGACGGGGACGGGGACGGGACGGGGGCGGGGATGGGGACGGGGACGGGGACGGGGATGGGGACGGGACGGGGGCGGGGACGGGACGGGGACGGGACGGGACGGGGACCGGGACCGGGCTCTGCTCCCTCCTCTCGGACGACAGATCCTAATAGTGAAAGGCCGGTTCCAGTCATTTGCATCAGAATAAAAGTTTTAGTGCATTTGCTATTGTGCAGGATGAAGAGTTCCAGCGGTCGACGGGCCCCTCGCATTATTCACCGTGACACGGGGGCTTCCCCGACCTGGGACCACACTTTCATCCTTCCTCCCTCCTTCAATACCCAAACCCTCGAACATTAATAATCTGATTCTGGAATCTGTGGAAGAGGAGAGGAGGAGAGGAGGAGAGAGAAGAGGAGAGGAGGAGAGGAGAGGAAAGGAGGAGAGGAGGAGAGAGGAGGAGATAGGAGGAGAGGAGGAGAGAGAAGAGAGAAGAGGAGAGGAGGAGAGGAGAGGAGAGAAGAGGAGAGGAGGAGAGGAGGAGAGGAGGAGGAGAGAGGAGGAGAGAGGAGGAGAGGAGGAGGAGAGAGGAGGAGAGAGGAGGAGGAGGAGGAGGAGGAGAGAGAAGAGGAGAGGAGGAGAGGAGGAGGAGGAGAGGAGGAGGAGAGAGGAGGAGAGAGGAGGAGAGAGGAGGAGGAGGAGAGAGGAGGAGAGAGGAGGAGAGAGGAGGAGGAGGAGAGAGGAGGAGAGAGGAGGAGAGAGGAGGAGAGAGGAGGAGGAGGAGAGAGGAGGAGAGAGGAGGAGGAGGAGAGAGGAGGAGAGAGGAGAGAGGAGGAGAGAGGAGGAGAGAGGAGAGCAGGCGGTGGCAGGGGATCAGTGTGAATTGGAAGTGAGTAAAACGTCCCGCTGTGAGGACTCAAAAGTCTCTTATCCCACAAAACAACAAGTCCACACCAATTACTCCGCGTTGCCCCGGGGCAGTTCGTTCCTGCTGGGGCATCAGGAGAAAACACAGATCCACGAACAAGAAGAGGCCACACTCCAAACAACTGTTGTTGTTTCCTGATCAGTCACCTCATCAATCGATGTCTTATCAACCATCAGACGCGTGTTGTTATTACAAATGTGAATATTTAAATCTTATAAATGAACATATGATTATAATTATTTTTTCCATCTGGGAACTTTTAGCTTTTAATTTTATCAACAAAACAATTTTAAAAACATGTAAATGTCAGATGATTTCTGATCATTTCCACATGTGGAGTCTTGTGTTTTTTTTTAATCTTACTGATAAAGACGACATATGAATATGAAGACGTGAATATAAACGAGGAACTGATCTGTTGAGGATTCTGCAACAAAAAAACTTGTGTTCGAGCTGCTCTGAATTAACTTTGAATCGGATTATTATTATTATCATTACAATTTACATTATTATTAGGGCCCGAGCGGAGACCAGCAGGAGGCTGGCGAAGGCCCTTTTGTTATTATTATTATTATTATTCCAATGTTTGTGTTTCTCGTCGCAGCTTCAGGTTCTCGTGACAGAAAGTAAAGTTCCTGACAAACTCTGCTCCACTTTTTTAACGACACCACAAACGGAGCAGCAATTACACATGATGATACTGAGCTGCTGATGCAACACACACACACACACACACACACACACACAGAGCCAGAGATATGAGGAATTGAAAGTCCAGGGGCCCCTGGGGGCCCGACTTCCTCCTCTCTGCTGATGGAGATGAGCTTTGATGCGTCTGTTAATTAACTCCTGAAGGGACGACGGTTCAGTTCACGGCTCCACGTTCAGGCCTGACACCCGCGTGTGTGTGAGTGTGAGTGTGTGTGTGTGTGTGTGTGTGTGTGTGAGTGTGTGTGTGAGTGTGAGTGTGTGAGTGAGTGTGTGTGTGTGTGTGAGTGTGTGTGTGTGTGTGTGTGAGTGTGTGTGTGTGTGTGTGTGTGTGAGTGTGTGTGTGAGTGTGTGTGTGTGTGTGTGAGTGTGTGTGTGTGTGTGTGTGTGCGTGAGTGTGTGCGTGAGTGTGTGTGTGTGTGTGTGTGTGTGTGTGTGTGAGTGTGTGTGTGTGTGTGTGTGTGTGAGTGTGTGTGTGTGTGTGTGAGTGTGTGTGTGTGTGTGTGTGAGTGTGTGTGTGTGTGTGTGTGTGTGTGTGTGTGTGTGTGTGTGTGTGTGTGTGTGTGTGAGTGTGTGTGTGTGTGTGTGTGTGTGTGTGTGTGTGTGTGTGTGTGAAGGATGCCCCTCGCTGTGCGGAGAGACGTCCGCCATGACACTTTGACATGTTGTGAGATCGACTGATCCCAGATCTCAGCGTTCCGTCACATGACGAGCAGCCGGAGTGAAAACGATGAGACGCATCAAACAAACGGGAAAAATATATTTTTTTTGCCTAAAATTCTTTAACATGTGGCGTTCCCCGCGGGGCCATGTGGGATTCTTTAGCAATCAGCCCCCCCCCCCCCCCCCACTGCCGACCTCGTCGTTCCCGGAGCTCAATCAGACCCGGAGGTCAGGAGGAATCTGCTGGGCCCCTGAGGCCCCTCCCCCCCGGGGCCCCGCCTCCTCCTGTGTGACACACTGTTAGTGACGGGCCCCTCAGGTTTTCCACCGTGTCAGGAGACGTTAAACCTGACGTCCCGGATCAGAACTCTACTGAGGCCTCATGTTCTCACATGAGAAACACAAGAATCATATGATAAAATTATATCAAAGTAAAAGTAGTGGCTGTGCAGAAATATAAAATAACATTTGGTACTTTCTTTTTTTTTAAAGACATAATGTCAAAAAAAGAACAACAACAGAATTAAGTAAATATAAAAGACAATATCAGATCAGCGTTTTTAAAAAACTTAAATCCTTAAAAAACTTTTTAAAAAAAGGAAATGACAGGAGATTTCTGATCATTTCCACGTGTGGAGTTTTACCTGATAAAAACGTTATTATATCAATATTTAATCCGTCAGAAGATCGATCGTTTATATATGAATATTTTCAGTTTTCTCTGCTCGTCTGCGACAGTGAACTGAACATCTTTGGTTTGAGGACAAAACTAAATATCATCTCTGGGTTTTTCATAAACTCATCAAGACAATAATCAATAGATTAATCCATAATGACAGTAATGATTAGTTGCAACCTTTCACAGACATTATCTGCATTTGTTGATGTTTATTTTACAGAAAAGATCGACTTATTATTTTAATTCAATTTATTTGTGTTTTCTTTTTATTTATAGCTAAACTGTCAAATATAAAAACGCAATTAGATTTCTTTGTCAAAACATTTTCCTATTAAATAATATTTTTTTATAAATATGGCAGAAATATTGGTATTGTAAATTTTTTTACTCCCCAGTATCGGAGTCAGCCGTAGTTTTTGACTGGATTATGCTGCACACACACACACACACACACACACACACACACACACACACACTCACTGTGGGAGCATTTGGCCGAGGGTCAGGGATCAAAGCGTCAGTGTGGACTTCACGCCACCGGCGTGCAGAGCTGGGGGGGGGAGGGGAGGAGGGTGTGTTAACACACACACACACACACACACGTGGAGAAGACTCCAGACAACCAGAGAGTCGAGGAACAAGAACAGGAATCTCACATTTAAACATTTAACTGCCGAGTTAAAAAGATTTGACTCTCTCTAACCTAGGAGCTGGCAGGTTTAGCCCCGCCCCCTCGCCGCTCCCTCACACCTGCCGAGCACGGCCCAACAGGAACGTGGGTTGGTTCTGATCCTGGAGTTAAAACTAAAGAAAGTTTTATCTTTCAAAACTTTTGCAGCGTGCATTTTAATTTCTTTCTCTGGGATTTGATTTGATTTCATGTTTCCTCATTTTGAGATGAAACGTCAACATGTTTCATGTGCAGCTGAGTGATGTGAGGGTGAAGCATCATCATGTTTGAAAGATAAAATTCCCGCTTTAACCAGATTCCATGTTTGTGACGAGTCTTAAAAACTGATTCATCTGCAGCATGTTCAGATTCAATCCTCTCGTCTCCGGTTGACGTCAGAAACTCACAGACTCAAGAAGTTTGGAATTTCTCATCATCGCTAAACGATTCAATAAATACTCTGCAACCATTCGACTCATCGAAGAGTTCCTGGATGATCCGTCTTCGTTCATACCTCGGGCCTCAACCTTCAAACAAGGAGGTTCTGTCTGGTTCTGTCTGGTTCTGTCTGGTTCTCTGGTTCTCTGGTTCTGTGTGGTTCTCTAGTTCTGTCTGGTTCTCTCTGGTTCTCTGGTTCTCTGGTTCTGTCGGGTTCTCTCTGGTTCTCTGGTTCTCTAGTTCTGTCTGGTTCTCTCTGGTTCTCTGGTTCTCTGGTTCTGTCTGGTTCTCTCTGGTTCTCTGGTTCTCTGGTCCTGTCTGGTTCTCTAGTTCTCTCTGGTTCTCTGGTTCTCTGGTTCTGTCTGGTTCTCTCTGGTTCTCTGGTTCTCTGGTTCTGTCTGGTTCTCTAGTTCTCTCTGGTTCTCTAGTTCTGTCTGGTTCTCTCTGGTTCTCTGGTTCTCTGGTTCTGTCTGGTTCTCTCTGGTTCTCTGGTTCTCTGGTCCTGTCTGGTTCTCTAGTTCTCTCTGGTTCTCTGGTTCTCTGGTTCTGTCTGGTTCTCTCTGGTTCTCTGGTTCTCTGGTTCTGTCTGGTTCTCTAGTTCTCTCTGGTTCTCTAGTTCTGTCTGGTTCTCTCTGGTTCTCTGGTTCTGTCTGGTTCTCTCTGGTTCTCTAGTTCTGTCTGGTTCTCTCTGGTTCTCTGGTTCTGTCTGGTTCTCTCTGGTTCTCTAGTTCTGTCTGGTTCTCTCTGGTTCTCTGGTTCTGTCTGGTTCTCTCTGGTTCTCTAGTTCTGTCTGGTTCTCTCTGGTTCTCTGGTTCTGTCTGGTTCTCTCTGGTTCTCTAGTTCTGTCTGGTTCTCTCTGGTTCTCTGGTTCTGTCTGGTTCTGTCTGGTTCTCTAGTTCTGTCTGGTTCTCTCTGGTTCTCTGGTTCTCTGGTTCTGTCGGGTTCTCTCTGGTTCTCTGGTTCTCTGGTTCTGTCTGGTTCTCTCTGGTTCTCTGGTTCTCTGGTTCTATCTGGTTCTCTAGTTCTCTCTGGTTCTCTGGTTCTGTCTGGTTCTGTCTAGTTCTGCCTGGTTCTCTGGTTCTGTCTGGTTCTGTCTGGTTCTGTCTAGTTCTGTCTGGTTCTCTGGTTCTGTCTGGTTCTCTGGTTCTGTCTGGTTCTGTCTGGTTCTGTCTAGTTCTGTCTGGTTCTCTGGTTCTGTCTGGTTCTCTGGTTCTGTCTGGTTCTGTCTAGTTCTGTCTGGTTCTCTCTGGTTCTCTGGTTCTGTCTGG
>NC_061515.1:31130000-31135000 GCF_022379125.1 Scophthalmus maximus
AACAGGTGACGTGGCGAGAGGCGAGGGCGCCGGGGCAGCTGGAACCAGCGTTTGTGTTGTTGAACTAAATGAAGAGTAGCAGCGAGGGGAGCGCAGACAGAGAGGGTCCATGTTTTAAAGATGTCACAGGACGAGTGATGAAAGCTGCGTATAATGAGGCTGAGAGACCTTGTTCTTACCTCCAGAGAGCACAGAGCTTCAGAGCCTGGCACAGACGTGCAAATGTTCAGGCCCTGACGAGGGACCTGGTGGCCTGCCATCACAAACACACACTCACTCATCGATAGTCGGGAATCTGGCCAGAAGACGAGTTGAAGGAGATTCTGGTTGATTGTAACTCGGCTCTCCGACAGACAGAAGAACATTGGACTGAGCGGCAAGATGCTTCCATGTTTCACTGTATCTACTGTACGTCTCTTTGATCGCTGCGTTCGCAAGACCCAAGGTTAGAATCTGTCCTCCGGCTGGTTCGCATGATAACGTCTGCAGGAGCAAAGAAGAGCAAACAGTTGTGTTGTTTTCACGTGTGGAGGTCAAACTGATTTACAACGAAAAAAGGATATTTCCACAAAGCAGTTCTGCAGTTTTAAAAGTGTTTGTTACAGATGGACGCATAACAAAGTATCTTTATATTAATCTCCTCTAATCTCTTTGCTGAATAAAATATTATGACTACGGCCAAAACTATGGAAATAATTATTTCAAATTTTAATTATTTACCAGTTTGTGAAATATGACAGTGCCTCCGGAGGGGGAGGAGCTTTGAGAGGCTCGATTTTAAAGGGATATATCAGATTATATATATGTATATACAGTATATATAGATAGATGTATGTTGTAGCCGTCTGCAGGTCGGATCTTGGTTGAGTGTTTACGGTAAATGTCCGGCGACGTGAGAGGACGCTGCTTTTAAAGATGTGAGCGTGGACGTGTGATGAAAGCGCAGGATAACGAGGTGAAAAGAGCTCCGGGTAGAAAAGGTGTGAACCAGAGTGACGGGCCACTTTTGAAATGTAAATACAGTCGGTGATGTGCTGGCAGTTCTTCTCTGTAATGAAGAGATTCATTGTTCATAAGAGAATATTGATGAAGGGCAGTTTCACATGTTTCTTCAATATTTGAACAAAGCTGGGAGGCAGTTCCCAGGATGCATCAGCGGCCACATCAGCAGTTCTGTATATATGTTATATCTTTATTCATATTTATTGTGATGTTAAACTGAAGCGAGTCAAATAATCACTTTCTGTCCACGGTCTTTGGCCGATTGCCAAAGTAAAAAACTCCAATACGATATATAAAAGAGAAGAAAAGAAACGTGAATCGTTCCTTTATTTTTGATTCTGTAAAATTTAAGATTTCATATCGCAAACATAAATGCTGATACCGATTTGTCTGTGAAAGGCTCCTATTGTCTGATCTGTCAATCAACAAATCTGTCGAGCTATAATTTTTCTATTTTTCTTACTTTCAATGTTCTGCTCAAGTCAAAAATCGGAACATTTCTAAAATAGTTGACGGACTGAATTTGATGTTGATGTTTTAAGTATCTGATCTGTGCAGACAGGAAGTTACTGACTTGTAAACTTTGTTTTCATGGAACTTTTCTGGCCGTGATTCAGGAACAGAAACAGAGATTACGAACATATTTCCTGCGGCTTCACTTCCTGGCGGAGACGATAATTCCAGTTGTACATGGATGTAGTTACTCTGACCCGAAAGCCGACCTCACTTCACCTTCGACCCTGTCGTATATATTTATATTTTGTAAATATATAAATGTCCGTTCTCAATATCAGCTGCTGAGTTTTTAATCTCCTCATACCTAAAATAAAAACATGCCTCCATAACTCTTCCTCCATATCAGCTTCCGTGGACCAGCCTCGCATTTTAATCTTAAATAAACAATGAGCTGCGATCCGTCGCCACCCGCTCCCGTCCCGACCAATCAGATACCGCCGCTAAAAACCACAAGCGTCTGCCACGGCGTGGAGACAGAGCAATTACTTATGGCAGTAATATGCATTATTATTCCAGTTGCCGGCTGCTGATAAGTGAATATGCAGCAGATGAGACACGGTCCTTGAACCTGAGAGCTTATTCCCAAACAGGAAGAGCCCAGGATTCTAATATACGGTTCCACTTTTACTGTCGGCGCATGGTTTACTGTCGGCTGCACACTTCCCGTCACCTAAGTCATGCCCACCTCTGAGCCCGTATAACAGCCCGCCCTGTTTTATATTCCCGTCCCGCGTTATTTATTTGGAACAATTTCCTCTCCATCACAGCACACGGCTAATGCCGAGATTTTAATATGTTATTTACACATAAAAAACAAGCTATTTACAGCGGCAGGGAGGAAAATGAATGGGCGCCGGCGCCGCTCTGCGATCTGTTATATCACAGTTTAACAATCTGGATTGCTAATAGAACCATTTATCATGGAGCGGCCATTTGTTTTACGTGAGCGGCCCGGGTCCCGTTTCCCAGAGGCCTATGGAAATGGGGGAGCGTGTATAATGAAGCTCGAGTGAGAGTCACTTTGTTTAAAAGTGGAGGCGCCGCGCTCGCGGTCCATTAGGATGGACCCAGGTGCTCCTCCACCCGTCCATCCCGGGCCAGCTCACACTTCGCCTCTCCTCTTTGGAATAAAGGAACTTTAGTTTTTAAAGTAAAATACAACTCTGGCACGGCGACTTCTGGACACATGCTTGGTGTCATTTAGCAGGAATTGGCGGCGGCGGCGGCGGCAGCAGGTTTTTCTGGCCTCCCCTCCCCCTCCTCCCCCTCCTCCCCTGGCCGGGCCCGGGGCTCCGCTGCCCAGTTAATAGATTCAAATGAGCGCCTGTATTTCCTGTGACAGCTCACATCTGTCTGCTCACGCAGGGGCCGGGGCCCCGGCGCTCAGATTTACTGCGTCTCGGGGACCTTGATGATTTTAAATCCGCTCGTAATAACCGAAGGTATTTAAGGGTGAAAATATCGGGAGGGAGATTCATGGAACTGACAAAGAATCCTCCAACTGTTATTGATGCACGTGTCAACTCCCAGACTCGACCCTCGGAGGATTCGAGTCGGCCTTTATCAGGAATATCAGGATGAAAACGTCCTGGTGTTTATATACGTATCGGTTCAGAGACGCTCGCGACAGTGGGAATCTGATTTTCGTCAGATTGGATAAATTTAGAGTTATTGCCTTTCCACAAATCCATTCTTTTACTTTTTTCATAGTCCAGGAAACAGATCACAGATAAACGTGGTTCTCATTGACCAATCCCTGCGAGGGATGAGCTGAAAAGGTCCAGGTCCATTCAGTTCATCGCTCTGGAGCTTTCGGTTTTCAACCACATGACCTCTTCTCGAGCGTGTCGCTCAGGAGATCCAGGTTCAAAGGTCGTCCGTGACCCCGGAAACAATCCCACCACGAGGTCCATTGACTTGATAGTCTCAAGCTTTCAATCATGATCTTCAAGCAGCAGCAGCTGAACTTTGACCCTCCACTTTTAAGCCAGTACGGAGGCGAAGTGCAGAGAAGAGGGGACATGTGAGTTTCCTGGACAACATGGTGAAGTCTGTTCTCATCCAGACTGAGGCTTCGTGGCCTTTACACCCGACACTGACGCACAGTTCCTTCTCTCTCCTCTCTCCGCCTGCGTCTGTAAACTAGGCCACAGGAAGCGACTGGGTGCCGCTTAATGATTTGATGAACTGGCTTTGGTGGCTCCTGACATACATCTTGCCCAGAGTGAGTGTGTCGTCTTGCGAAGGGAGATTGATGCGTCGGCTCCTCGCGCAGTCGCGCAGGTTCGTCCTGCGGAGGCTGCTGGTCCGCGGGGACGGAGCCTAAGTGCTCGGCACCTCCTCGGGGTGGGGGGCGGAGGGGAGGGAGGGGAACAGGCTCTGTATTCGGTCGTATATCTCTGTTGACACGTGAATGTGAGAACATTGTTCAGGAAAAGGAAGACGATCCTTTTTACTTTCCCTCCTCTGAAGTGATGTATTTCTAAAAGACTGGATGTTCATTAATAAATCAAAATAGCAGCATCAATTTTGTTTAAAAAAACAAAAGAAGCTGTAATTACACCATTAGTAAGTTTAATAATTTTATTGGTTATTGGTGAATGTTTATTGACATTAGAAAATGTCCTAATCAATATTGGAAAATTGAAATAATATCATCCAGCTGATTCTTATATTTCTTCAGATTAAATATGTTTAAATAAATGATGTTACAACAAATTCAAATATAATAATAATACTAATATGCAGGATGTGTGGAGGAGGCATGGAGGGAAGATAAAAAGGAGATAATGAAGGGTGTGTTGGACACATGTATTTTAAGGCATGATTTTCATTTAAATGAATCTGGGATTAAAAAAGCCAAGGTTAGTCTGTGAACTACGATATTCACATGATCACCAGGACTAAACCTCAGTGATCAATGAGAGGACGTTCCAGCGTTTAGAGAATGAATTCCCTGAAAGTACCGAGCCGTCTTCAAAGTGCTCTGGATGAAAGTGCGTGAGGATCTGTGGACCGGGCGAGATGAATGGGCACGAGGGCCCGGCTGTGTAAATAGTGTTTTAAGAGAGGTGTGTTGGTGATAAGGACGGATTCCTTTATCGCGCCGGCGGACAGAGAGTAATTGATGCTGGCTGGATGCGCAGGGCCGACCGCCGCCAACCGGCGAGCTGCACGGGGAGCTCAGGGGGTCAGGCCCGCTGGCAGAGAAGAATGTGTCCGAGGAAAAGACCCAGGGTCCAAACTCCTGCTCCAAAAGGACGGCCACTAATCTTCCTGAGAGGAGGAGGAGGAGGAGGAGGAGGAGGAGGAGGAGGAGGAGGAGGCGAGGGGCTGAGCCCCAGAGAAGCACCACAGTTTATGATTCAGCAGAAGACACAAGGCTCAGATTATTCACTATGTTGTTTTATAATCACTGATGAGAACTGGAACATTATAACAGATACATTATTGCAGTGACACTCTTTTTACCACATTATTAT
>NC_061515.1:31140000-31157500 GCF_022379125.1 Scophthalmus maximus
TCTCATCACAGCTCTAATAATTATGACCAAGTGCTTAAGAGAAGTCGCGATAATGTGATTGTGTGGAATCTGCGAATCATGAGACAGTCGCACCTTCTACTTTGTTCCTTGTAGTTTCTTAATTACAAAGAGGTAGATGATGTAATTATGAAAAATCTACAATATATGTCGTGATTTTGGTTTGTGCGGAGCCCGGTCTTGGGGCAGGAGGCTAACGTAGAGGCTAACGTAGGGGCTAACGTAGAGGCTAACGTAGGGGCTAACGTAGGGGCTAACGTAGAGGCTAACGTAGGGGCTAACGGAGAGGCTGACGTAGAGGCTAACGTAGGGGCTAACGTAGAGGCTAACGTAGAGGGTAACGTAGAAGCTAACGCCACCTTCAGACTAATCGTTGTGCTGATGTCCTTCGTCTTCTGCTCATCGTTGGTGTTAGCTCGAGCTAATTAGCCGCAGAACGAGGCCAAACCACGACTGGAACAGGGTCAGGAAATATTACTGCTGCTCCCGTTTACAGCGACTCTCATTAGACATCTTAAATATGAATCACTATAACGACGCTTCATGGACGGAGGTTTGTTTTTATTATTATTACGTTGTGAGAACAAAAGTTTATATTTAATGTTGTGTTCTATTTCAGGAGAGATCTGTTTTTTGCGTGATTCCTTAACAAACGTCTTCAAATGCTTTTGTCTTGTTCTGATTCGCTGAGACGAGGAGAGAGTCAGCGATTAATTGCTCGGTGCTCTCATTGTCCTCCTCCTTCCTCCTCCCCATTCCCCTCCTCCTCCTCCTCTTCCTCCTCCTCTTCATCCTCCTCTCCTCCTCCTCCTCTTCCTCCTCCTCCTCCTCTTCCTCCTCCTCCTCCTCCTCCCCCTTCCCCTCCTCCTCCTCCTCCTCCCCATCCCCCTCCTCCTCCTTCCCCTCCTCCTCCTCTTCCTCCTCCTCCCCCTTCCCCTCCTTCTCCTCCTCCTCCTCTTCCTCCTCCTCCTCCTCCTCCTCTTCCTCCTCCTCCCCTTTCCCCTCCTCCTCTTCCCCTCCTCCTCCTCCTCCTCCTTCCCCTCCTCCTCCTCTTCCTCCTCCTCCCCCTTCCCCTCCTCCTCCTCCTCCTCCTCCCCAGCTCAGCACTTTATCATTACACACTGCAGTGTTTGCCGGGCTTTGTGGCGCTCGCCGTCCCCATTCAGCCGCTGAATTGTGGGGGTCAGAGGTCGCCCACTGGGGGGAGAGATACTGGCGGGGGGAGGAGGAGGAGGAAGGTGAGAACTCAAACTCCCCTCCTCACCCTCAGTGTTCCGTTACCGCTGTGTGTTTGTGTTCGGTGACAGGTTCGATTCCCGTCCTCCCGTCTTTT
This sequence comes from Scophthalmus maximus, assembly GCF_022379125.1. Taxonomy (NCBI): domain Eukaryota; kingdom Metazoa; phylum Chordata; class Actinopteri; order Pleuronectiformes; family Scophthalmidae; genus Scophthalmus; species Scophthalmus maximus. The sequence goes on from NC_061515.1 coordinate 31,141,352, forward strand.
TACTACTTTACAAAGTTAGAATTTAAGAAGAAAACACGTGAGGAGTTTGCAGCTGTGGACGCACGTCGTCCTTGATGGTGATTGATAAAACTGTTGGTGACAGATTAGAATCTGCCCCTGGGACATTTGTAAAGTCAGAAGAAACAAGAGCATCGTCCTCAAGGTTTGAGTTCTCGCAGCTGGAGATTCGCCTCCTTGACTCTCATCCTGTAGCGTGTCCAGAACAAATGTTTAATCAAGAGAACGTCTCTTAAAACCATTTTGTTCCTCGTAAAAAAAATCTGCTCCTCCCTTGTTTTTCCGTGTTGCAGCAGCTGTTTTCCCTCACAGACAAATGGCTTCATGACAGCAGAGTTTTCGTCCTTTGGCTCGGAGCCTCGGAGCCTCGGGGCGTAGGGTTGTCGGGTTGTCGGAGCGTCGGGTTGTCGGAGCGTCGGGTTGTCGGAGCGTCGGGGCATAGGGTTGTCGGAGCGTCAGGTTGTCGGGGTGTAGGGTTGTCGGAGCGTCGGGGCGTAGGGTTGTCGGAGCGTTGGGTTGTCGGGTTGTCGGAGCGTCGGGTTGTCGGAGCGTCGGGTTGTCGGAGCATCGGGTTGTCGGAGCGTCGGGGCGTAGGGTTGTCGGAGTGTTGGGTTGTCAGGTTGTTGGAGCGTTGGGTTGTCGGAGCGTTGGGTTGTCGGGTTGTCGGAGAGTAGGGTTGTCGGAGCGTCGGGTTGTCGGAGCGTCGGGTTGTCGGAGCGTAGGGTTGTCGGAGCGTTGGGTTGTCGGAGCATAGGGTTGTCGGAGCGTCGGGTTGTCGGAGCATCGGGTTGTCGAAGCGTCGGGGCGTAGGGTTGTCGGAGTGTTGGGTTGTCAGGTTGTTGGAGCGTTGGGTTGTCGGAGCGTTGGGTTGTTGGAGCGTTGGGTTGTCGGAGCATAGGGTTGTCGGAGTGTTGGGTTGTCAGGTTGTTGGAGCGTTGGGTTGTCGGAGCGTTGGGTTGTTGGAGCGTTGGGTTGTCGGAGCATAGGGTTGTCGGAGCGTCGGGTTGTCGGAGCATCGGGTTGTCGGAGCGTCGGGGCGTAGGGTTGTCGGAGTGTTGGGTTGTCAGGTTGTTGGAGCGTTGGGTTGTCGGAGCGTTGGGTTGTTGGAGCATTGGGTTGTCGGGTTGTCGGAGCGTCGGGTTGTCGGAGCGTCGGGTTGTCGGAGCGTTGGGTTGTCGGAGCGTTGGGTTGTCGGGTTGTCGGAGAGTAGGGTTGTCGGAGCATCGGGTTGTCGGAGCGTAGGGTTGTCGGAGCGTTGGGTTGTCGGAGCGTTGGGTTGTCGGGTTGTCGGAGAGTAGGGTTGTCGGAGCGTCGGGTTGTCGGAGCGTAGGGTTGTCGGAGCGTTGGGTTGTCGGAGCGTCGGGTTGTCGGAGCGTAGGGTTGTCGGAGCGTTGGGTTGTCGGGTTGTCGGAGCATAGGGTTGTCGGAGCGTTGGGTTGTCGGAGCGTTGGGTTGTCGGAGTGTTGGATTGTCGGGTTGTCGGAGCATAGGGTTGTCGGAGCGTTGGGTTGTCGGAGCGTTGGGTTGTCGGAGCGTTGGGTTGTCGAGTTGCCGGGTTGTCGAGTTGCCGGGTTGTCAAGTTGCCGGGTTGTGGGAGCGTTGGGTTGTCGGAGCTTTGGGAAGTGAGAGAAGTTTTCCTGTAACTACTCAGAACCATGATTCCATTCACTCCTCACTAACCTGAGGACTGAAATCTCCTCTGCAGTGATTTAACTCTTCATTCCACACGACATCTTAACCTCAGTGAAGTGATCTGGCCTCATGGGGGCGCCGCGGAGGTGAAGGGGAGGCAGATTGTTAAACCCCAGATATCAGGATTAGGAAAAAGTAGATTACTATTTTAATATCTTTTAACACGCAGACTGAACGATGTTCAAGCAACAAGCGCGTCGTGTTTCCATCAGTGCTGATTGGAGCAGGAGTCATTCGACCCGGGAATAAAACTGATTGTACCTTTTCACACTGACGACAAAAGCCAGATGTTGCAAAAATCAACCTTCTTCCAAGAGTCACAACTCGGTCAACAGGACACCAGAAGGAATCATCGTCTCTGACTGGAACAAATGTCCACTGAGGAAACAGAGAAAACCAACGTCTTTCAATCAGGATCTCAACGTTAACTGGCGACAAGGTGTCGCGCAAATATTTCGCTTGAATCCAAGTATTTCTCATTTCATAGACCTCAACAGCATGTTTCAGTCTGTAGGACTAGTAAAAGTTCTATTTGACCCTGGACGGACCTTAAATCCCCTGAGAGTGGGGATGTAGCTCTGGTAGGGAGCTGCAGTGTGGACGTGGACGTCTGTCAGAAGAAACCTGAGTCACAGGCTGTAATCGCACCTCCGGCCTCTTTCTCTCTGGGGTTGGAACCTCAGTGTTTATGGAACGCTCCCGTTCTCTCCGCTCAATTACAAGCCGGGCCTGTTTACGGGACGGTGCTGTGTAACGTGTCATCGCGGCGGGGGCGGAGACCTCAGCGGCGAGCGACGTCAAAACAAATCAGAGTCCAGATCTTGTAATTTGTCGTTGTTCCTCATCTCTCTCTGCTGCTCGAGAGCACAAAGGAAAAGACGATGGAGTCAGTTTCGTCCTGTAAACTCATTGACTTGTTGCGGTGGCGATAAAAACCTAACAGAAAATGAAATTAGAGGTCTTATGTGACACTTTGATCAAACTCATCACCAGCTCCTCACTTTGCTCCTCAGCGGTGGGAAAGTGCTGATGAGGATTAGAAAGTCGATTCGCTTTAGGTCCGTCTCCTTCTCTCCATTGTTTCCTCTCAAGCCGTCGACCACAAGCTGCTCTCCTCCGGAGAAAGGAAGTAGGAGCGAGGAGTGAGAGGTTATTGTTGGCGAGGGGTCATTCTGAAGCGTGTGATGAGAAGAGCTTTGTGCAGAGTCCAGGGCGTGAAGACAAAGAGGAGGGAGGAGGTGCAGAGGGACGGACCCACCGTCTTCTGGACTCTGACTCTTCTTTACAACATTTGAATCCAACATGAATTGAAATAGTTATTAAATGTTTGTGCAGGAGTCTTCGCCTTCAAGTTTTAAGAATATTTAGGGAATCCTCAATCTCAATATTTCTAAAGTTTCTGTTGCTTTATCGAACAGGAAACTTCTGCACACGTTTCTGTCCAAAAAACTTTCATCAGGCGTCTGATCGCTTCATAAATGATCCAGCTGGAGCAGATCCATATAGACAGGGTGTTATGAAACATAGACAAGTTCTCTTCACAAGCTGGAGTTGTTAGTCTGATGATTCTGTCTGTAAAAATACAGATTTTAAAAATATGTTTGTGTAGATTTTATTTAAAAAAAGAGAAATTCAGTTTTCCCTCCGTGATGGATGGAAGAGCTGTGACCTGTGTGTAGAGGACAGAGGGAGGCCCCTCGGGGCCCGGCCCTCCATCACGCACCACACCACGTCAAACAAACATGGCCGACAGTAAAGGAAGCCGGTGAGGCGAGCGGAGCCGAGGGAGCAGCAGGGTCAAAAAATAGAGACAATCCTGCTTCAGCAGATCGCGTCAGGCGAGCAGCCGGAGTCTTTATCGACACGGGAGGCGGCCGAGTGCTGACGCGACACCACGGACCTCGAGCTTCCAAAATAGATGGAGGTCCGCCGGAGGTCCGGGCCCCTCGGTGGCGATCAGGGGACCGGCGAGGTGGGAAGCAGGAGAAGACGTCTCCTGCTTCCCACCTGCGACGCATTCATCAGGACGGAGAAGAGGTGCATCACTCAGAAGAGTCCCCCGTGTTCCTCGTCCCCTCCAACACGTGGCCTCCGCCTCATTAAGGCTTCAGCACGAGAAGCGTCGGAGCTAATGTGAGCGCAGGTGTTATTCTTAGCTCTCCACACTTTGGAGAAGAACTAGGTCTTTGTTTAATTTACAGACGGCCCATCGGAGTAATTTCCCACTCAGCTGCTCGGCGAGTCCGGGGCGAGGCATAATCCCAGGCGCCCCCCTGGAAAGGGTGCCAGCGGGGTAATATGGATGTTAGCTGGGGAGCACGGTGACAGCCCCACGAGCCACAATTTAATTCACTGTGTTTTAATTATCGCTCTCATTCACCGGCTACAAGCCCTTTTCCGTGGCTCGGCGCGACAGCGAGCCTTTATCACCGGCCGTCGCAGGAGATAATAAACTTCTGCTTTAAGGTAATTACTTAATCTGGACAAACCTGTGTGTTAAGCAGTGCTATTAAGCGAGGGGGCGATAAATCAGACGAGCGGTGGAGGTGGCTGATTACTCGACTGCGCCATCAGTCTTTGAACCCTCGCAGTCTTTTAAGTACCTAAATTACACAAACAGCGTGCGAACAACACGCCGCTCCCGTCACGGCGAGCAGCAGCACCTGCCAGCCGCCGCCGCCGCCGCCGCCGCGCACTCACCTCCAACCCAGTGATGCATGGAGGTTATTAACACGTGACCTGAGAGCAGCTGTCGGAGGCTGATAAGTACAGTAACTCTCCCTCGGGTGGTTCGGCTGCGAGGGCCAACGAGCCGCAGCCACACAGGAGTTAGTCTGCACGGACGCATTCACGTCTGAAAACCTCTCAATCCTTCATTCATCTCTTCAGAGAGAAACAATGGATATACACTTAATACTAAAAACACCACATGGCCAAAAATATGTGGACAACCTGTGAATAAATAACACCGACCTGTGCGTGGAGCGACACGGTGTCCGGGTGTCACAACTGTCGTCGCTCTTGTCTGAGAAAAGTCCTCTACTGAACAGGAAGTGATGTCATGTGTGTATCACACTCCAGGTCCGTCTGTGTAATCGGGACGTGAGCCAACTCTTTCTGCTGCAATGTCCTGATTCCGGGCCTGACGTGCGTTTGGTTTACAGTAACTGAATCTCTTCACCTCATGAGAACAGAAGCTTCACTGGCTTCAGTGCGTCTCTCAGTATCTCAGTATCTCAGACGAAGACTGAACACTACAGGTCAGATGTGGAGAAGGAAATAGCGTAAAAGGCATAAAGGTTTTCCAAAGTTAACCAGAACCCAAAAAATGTGGAAATATTCCATTTAGTTCCTCCGGGAGAAGCAATAATCAATGTCTGGCACCAGGACGCGAGCAGCAGCAGCTCATCCAGGTCCGAGCGAGCTTTTATAAACAGGAGAATTAATCGTTTGACGTCCTGCTCACTGGTATGAAACATGGCCGAACGTCGAGAGAACAAACAGACCAAACTCTTTATAGGTCTTGATATTTTAATGAGGTTGAAGTCTTTGGAGCTCATGTTTCTGTTGGATCACATGATCATCGTCTTTAAAGTCCTCAGAAAAGGAAAAACTCGTTCGTCGATGGACCTTGAGGTGAATTTGTTTCCGACTGAATTACAGCAGAACTTCTAAAGTTGATGCTCCATCAGGCGCTGCAGCAGTGGAAGAACGCAGGTCTTCTGCCGAGCGCGGACAGGAAGGGGGGGTCTGACGTTGAAAAACTGCGGCCGGCCGACTGCGGCGCTCCGGCAGACGCTAAAACAAATGCTCTCCAGCAAAGACTAATAGTTGGCTGGAGCCTAGCGAGGCCCCGGCAGCGCTGCGTAGGCCCAGGGGGGATCGGGGCCAGTGAATCAGGTAAATGTGCCTCTTGAACTCTCACGGGCGCTCGCCTTTGTTCCTTCGTAGCGGCAGAACAATGGGGCTGTCTCGGTGATGGACTAAGCCTGCCTGGTCAATCCCCCGGCCTGGACGCCGGGGGCCGGGGGCAGCCAGCGTGAGCCCGGGCCCCGCAGAGGAAACCTCCGCCTGGACGACAGGCCGGGTCTGGATGACTTCCTCCAGGTCCAACGTGTCCGAACTGAGACCTCGGTGACACCAGGCTCCTCTTCCTGTTGGGCCACTTTTACAGGGATTCAAATAAATCCACTGCTGCGTCGAGCCAGATTCAACTTCAGCAGCACAAACTTGTCTTTCTTTTCTTTCTTCAGATTTCTGTTAAAGCGTTGGTGCATTAACTCACTAGAGTTTCTGATGCTGAACTATCGTCACATCAAAGATCTGATCTGAGTAGAAAAGCTGCATCTTCTCCATTCAAACACTTTGTTGTTATCATTGCGGAATAACTCCGTTTCTTCCTCATTTCCTACTTTGACTTTCCTTGATACTTTTTTGATTCCTTCTTTATCTCCCTTCCTTGTTGGACATATGAGTATAATTCTTATTCTAATGTAAAAAGGGGCCTGAAGGATTTAAAGATGTCTTCCCCTCTGACCACAGTGTTTCATTGACCCAGATTCAGCTCCTCTTCGGCCCCCGCCCCCTTTTATAATTCACCCCCACTGGTATGAATGGTGTATTAAGTCGAGCTGCTCTTTGAATGGGGCCCTGTCGCACACACACACACACACACACACACACACACACACACACTCACTCTTCAGATGCAAGGTCATTACACAAAGACATTTCCACGCTGAGGGATCAGAAGGGGGTCGTGGTTCGCCTCTGAGTCACGGCTCAGACGCCGGCGTGGAAACGAAGCTGAAGGAATCCAGCCTCGTCCCGTTAGGCCTCGGAGCGAAAAGTGAAGTAAAGAGGACTATTTCTGCCGGCGTCGGGGGACCAGGCCCGTCTGTCACGCTGTCAGGGTGCAGAGGGAGAGGAATGGGTCTGGAATGCTGACTCACTCAGGTCCCGGGCCCCTGGGAGCCCCCGGGAGGCCCCACTATCCCCTCTCCACGCTCAGCCCGGAGCAGATAATGATCCGTGGTCCTGACCCCACCCCCACCCCGCTGCGAAAATCCCAGGTCACCCTGCAAGATTCCCGCTACAGAGATTGTGTGTGTGTGTGTGTGTGTGTGTGTGTGTGTGTGTGTGTGTGTGTGTGTGTGTGTGTGTGTGACTCGGGAGGAATGTTAATGCAGTCCAGAGATCAGGTGGCTCACCTCTCCCTCCTCTCGCTCCATCGTTTTCTTCTTGTCTTCGCCATCCGGCAGTTTGGAGACGAGGAACACCGGGTTGCAATTAACAGGCTGTGAAACCTGCAGCGAGGGCGAGCGAGGGGGAGAGAAAGAGAGAGAGAGGGTGAGGCGATGCCCTCGTGGATCTTTTTCCAAAATAAAAAAAAAATGTTAACGAGAAACATGAAGTCCATAAAGTCGGTGAAGGAGCCTGAAAGGCTGCGTTTACACGCCGGTGAAATAAAGAGGTGTTCCGTGGTTCTGTGTTATCACAGCAGCTAATTAGTTCTGCTGTTTTCTGGGGATAAAGTTCCCACATCACATCCGAGAGGAATCCATGAAAGGACAACGAAAGGCGGTAATGAAAAAATAAAAAGGGCCATTAAAAGCAAAGCAGGAGGAAAACACACGGCGCTCGTTAAACCGGACGACTCGGGTCAAATTAGAAGCAGAAGCTCGGAACCATCAGTGTCCTCGTCTGAACACTGGACCTGGATCTCGCCAGGAAGGATCAGGATTGAAAAGTCAAAGACTACAGGACATGAGTCCATCAGACAGACAGACATGTTCCATCAGACAGACAGACAGACAGACAGACATGTTCCATCAGACAGACAGACAGACATGTTCCATCAGACAGACAGACAGACAGACAGACATGTTCCATCAGACAGACAGACAGACAGACAGACATGTCCCATCAGACAGACAGACAGACAGACAGACAGACATGTTCCATCAGACAGACAGACAGACATGTTCCATCAGACAGACAGACATGTTCCATCAGACAGACAGACAGACAGACATGTTCCATCAGACAGACAGACAGACAGACAGACATGTCCCATCAGACAGACAGACAGACATGTTCCATCAGACAGACAGACAGACATGTTCCATCAGACAGACAGACAGACAGACAGACATGTTCCATCAGACAGACAGACAGACAGACAGACATGTCCCATCAGACAGACAGACAGACATGTTCCATCAGACAGACAGACAGACATGTTCCATCAGACAGACAGACAGACAGACAGACAGACATGTTCCATCAGACAGACAGACAGACATGTTCCATCAGACAGACAGACAGACAGACAGACAGACACCATTCTTTGGATTCTCGCTCTCTGGAGAATTTCCCACAGTTCTCTCACCTTGTAGTCTCCAACAGACGAAGGTCAGCGAGGTCACACGAGTCACCAGTCCTGAAACAAACAAACGTAGAACAAGAGCTTGAGTTGGGAGATGACACCCCTGCTGTCGGTCCATCGTCCCTCAGGTTCACAGACTCTGGGACGACTTTGGTTATATATTTATTCCACTTGTTGTTTTACACCCTCCCTCCATGTTGTCCTCTCCCTCCCTCACACGTCTACCTCTTCTTCTTGTTCCTGCAGCCCAGCACCACGTGTTCCCCACCTTCCACACGCCCATCCCCATCGACCTGCGCCACCACGAGGGGCGGTACCACTACGAGCCCCACGCGCTGCACGCCATGCACGGGTAGGTTGCTCCTCTGGTAACGCCGTCTGATCTTCTCCATGCAAATGGTTATTTCATATTCAGATCAGAGGCTGGTTGGTTGTTTTTTTCTTTTGGGGTTTTAACTCCGGAGGATTGGTTGGCGAGCTGATGAGAGCTGAACGTTTGCCAAGCTCAGTATGAAAAGCGGACGACAACACGCTGACTTCCAAAGTGAATAACCAATGTTGGTTGTTCACTTGTTTCTCCGACCGTCCGGGGACGAGCGGAGCGGCGAGCTCGCTGTCTGAACTCATGTTGCTCCAAACTGAGAGAAGCTCAGAGAGCAAAGTGGCGAAGTCTTCTCTGCTTCCCGCTGAGGAGCCACTGAGCAAGGCACCTTTACTGTGTTCCTCCACTTCCTACAGCCGTAGTTTGACTTCCTGTGATGTCATTTCCTGGAGAATCTTCTAAAATCCGTACAACCTGAACTAAAAGGTCAACGAATAATAATAAAGGATGGAACGGAGTTTCCCCTGACCAGTCCCACAAGGAAGAACAATGTTTCCAGCAGCTGAACATTAAAACTTCTCCGCAGTAATTGAGTAAATGTGGTTAGTTGTGACTAGCAGGTAAATAAATCTCTGCCAGGTGACTGGTATCAATCTGCAGCTCGCTCCATTAGCAGCAGCAGCGGATCCATCACTGACGACATCACACATCCAGCACCTCTTTGTATTCATTACTGGACTAATCTGTGAGGTGCAGGCCGCTGCCGCCCCGAGCCACAGCCGTAATTAAACTCCCGGTGTACAGAGGTCACGGTGCGAGGCGGCGGCGCCCGCTGGTTGAGTCCCACTTCCCCGCTGCTGCCGGTTCAATACGAGACGCCGTCCCATTTGTTTTCCTGAGGGAAATTCAGGCTGGAGTTACAAACAAGATTCAACCGAACGCGTCGCGGGGACGAATACAGTTTTTCTTGTTTTTATTCAAATGTCAAACGTTGTTTTTTACTTTCTGCCGATTTCAGAACTTTAGAAAATATAAATTTCTTAGAGTTTAACTCAACACACGCTTCACTCTCTCAGCTGTTCTGGAGCTTTGACCTCATCACATGAGTTCACATGACGATGGCAGCGAACTGTCTGCTGATGAGGATGGTCAGTACGACCGCAGCTCCAGAGAAGTGACCTGATGGACTTTGCATCGCGGTTAGTTGTTTTTCGAAAGCTGCAAGTGAAGACTCCTTTAGAAACAGTGTCATGGTGCGTTTGGGTGCCGGTCATAAAGATGGAAATACGAGACTTATCCTGGTCATTTATATATCATTTTAATTTCTGTTGAGGTGAAAGTTAGTTTGTTCATCAACGTGAGCCGGACGAAACCAGAACAACGAGTTCAAAGTTACTTTATCACCCCAGAAAAAGAAAAAAAAGTCAATAGAATTCTCCAAATAGTTTCTCTTACATTTAAATTCACAGATTTGATGGTGATGCATACTTCGCGCCTGGCGGCAGCAGGGCTATTCATCACGCCGGCTGGCGGGGAGGAGGGGGAGGCGGCTGTCCGCGCACTCGGCCACCTTGATTAATGTGATTTGATCTTGACAGTGGACCCTAATTCATCAAGACCTTGATCCGCCTGTCGCTCCCCCCTGCCGGAGCCAAATTCACCTAATTACAGGAACATTGCGCAGCAAATTAAGTGCGGTGTCATTTGTCGCCTGGCGCGGCACTTTGTTATCCGCCCGTGGCAGCGTGTCAGAGGGCGCCGCCGTGATTGTCTAACATGACATCTCCGCGCCGTCCCTCTTTATCATTGTTTGCATATACCGTAATGAGAGGGCTGGTTATTTTGTCAAGCCTGTCATAAAAAAGCAGCCGAGGGGGAAGCCTCTTTTTTTCTTCCTTCCGCCCGGTCCGAGGACGGTTCTTCTTCCCTCGCCGTCACGCGAGGGTGAGGCGAGGACGTTGGAGGAAGAGGAACAACTTCCTGTGACGGCGTCTCAGTGACCAGGATCTGGACACTGACTCTTTACTGTCACTATGTGATGAAACTCTGGTGGAGGCGTCTCTCTGCTCCAGTTTGTCCCGGAGTTAAGAATGAAATGTAAAAGAGTTCTTCAGGACAAAACACGGTGAATCCTCAGGATATTCTTTCTTGGATGGTTTTGTCCATTTACAGTCGTGACCATGAGTTTCTGGCTTCTCGTTGTCTGGCTGGACGTGTGCAGACGAGGAGATTCAACTGCTCAGTCGGGAACTTCTTGTCCCGTCAACTCGCCACACCTGCGTAGTCTTCGCTTCTCTTCCGGAAAGAAGCGGGCGAACACCAGACACTGGCGACGTCGCGGGAACAGATCAGACTGCGAGAAGGTCCAGACCGCCAACACACACGTTTCACAGCAGGTGACTTGTTCCAGGTCCAGTCGACTCCTCAGCATCAGCACCAGTTCTCCAGAGGACGTGGAGGCTCAGAGGGAGAAGAGGAAGCTCCCTCAGCCTCGTCACCCACATGATGCAGACGTGGTGATGGGGCTCTTCTCTTGGTAAACACCTGCACATGACGTTTCTCTACTGAACCACTGAAGGACAAAGAAGAAAGGCACATTCATTCATTCATTCAGGCACAAATGATGGGGATTCTTTGGCTCTTTGTGCCGTTTAAGGACGTTTCTGGTTCCTGTTCATTTCTAAAACCAGATTCTTGATATTCAGAAAGTTGATGCTGCTTTTTTTTTGGTGACAAGATTAAAAAAATTGTGTGCAAACCAAAGTTCCTGGATGAAATAAATCTGCGTCCGGCTTCGAGGACGAGAAGATGAAATGATTTTAAAGGAGGCCATGATGTGTTTGTTTGTATGTAGGTCAGTTGTTCCCTGCACGAGGAGGAAGCGTGTGTGTGTGTGTGTGTGTGTGTGTGTGTGTGTGTGTGTGTGTGTTGGGGGGGTTGCCTGTTAAGTTTGAGGTGTCTCACGCTGCAGACTCATAAACCTACAGTGGGAGTTTATTCAGCCGCGCACTGGACGACGTGATTTATCTAAATCAGAGAGCTGCTCCCCGACACCGGAGACGAGAGTCACTGTCACACTGTGATTCATCTGTGTGTCGCCCAGACACACACACGCACGCACGCACGCACGCACGCACGCACGCACGCACGCACGCACGCACACACACACACACACACACACACACACGCACACACACACACACACACACACACACACACACACACACACGACCAGCAGGCTCAAACGAACAGAAACACACTTCATATTCATGCGTATCCTCGGATCCACACCTAGAATAACTTCAACCAGTTATTTATCACAGAGGATTTTGCATTTTCCATCTTTTCCAGTCGAGAGATTTGTAGTTTTTTGTCTTTCTCTCAGTTCTTGTGTTTTTTTAATAAATCGTCAAACTTCGGCTTTGTAGAATTAGTTGAATGAATTACTGGAAATCTGTTCAGATAAGGTCACGTGACCGAACAGCGATTGGCAGACGAGAGCTGACGGAGGATTATTTTACAGAAAGTTGTGATTCAGAATATTCTGGAGCTGAAGCCAAACGGCCGTCGTCTGTTCACATGAGAACAATCCTGACGGAGCAGGTGACGCAGAGGTCGCCGACCTTTCACCCTTTCAACACGTCTATATTGAAGCTGATTATTTCAGCAACCTAACATTAGTGTGGATGGACGCATGTCTGCTGCTGCTCCTCGTTAATGTTAGATGTCACGCGATCAGAACCTGCTCAGAACCAGATCAGAACCAGATCAGAACCAGATCAGAACCAGCAGCGATCAGAACCAGATCAGAACCAGATCAGAACCAGATCAGAACCAGCTGCGATCAGAACCAGATCAGAACCAGCAGCGATCAGAACCAGCAGCGATCAGAACCAGATCAGAACCAGATCAGAACCAGATCAGAACCAGCAGCGATCAGAACCAGATCAGAACCAGATCAGAACCAGATCAGAACCAGCAGCGATCAGAACCAGATCAGAACCAGATCAGAACCAGATCAGAACCAGCAGCGATCAGAACCAGATCAGAACCAGATCAGAACCAGATCAGAACCAGCTGTCAGAACCAGATCAGAACCAGCAGCGATCAGAACCAGATCAGAACCAGATCAGAACCAGATCAGAACCAGCAGCGATCAGAACCAGATCAGAACCAGCTGTCAGAGTGCTGAGCCAGGTCGTGTCAGGACATGTGAGCGACGTCAGGCCTCGTCTCTCCTCAGTAAACACGAGTGTCGTGGTCGTGTCGGCTGCACGAAGCTCAGCGGCTGTAAACTTGGTGGAAGGACGGAACACGGAGCAAGAAAGAATCATGACGTGTTGGTGTGGATCAGGACGAAGGGGCGGAGCCAGGAATGTTGTGATGTAGAAGGTATATGTAGAATAACTCATGACTGATTCTATGAGTTCTGTTCAACAGAACTTAATAAACGACAGTAACGTGAGACAGACCTCCTGCTTCTTTGACTCTGAAGGGATGAACTTGTGAATTCAGTCCGTGTCTCCGTGTCGACTCCCTCCTGTCCTCGCCTGCCGCCCGGCGCCGGCCCACGACACGCTCCGAAGCTCCAGCATTGTGTTCGCTCGGTCGCCCCGGAACAAACTCCCCCAGAACCCAGCGTGTGTGAATATGACATGAGTGGCTCCGGCACGCTGGCGTCGGAGGCTCAGCCTCTTCACACCAGTTGGAATTCTTCCCACGATGCTGTGAGGTTGTTATCGGGTGAACAAACGCTCACCTGCAGGCGGTTACAGAGACTCATCCATTATTAACACAACCACAGAACAGGCTGATCATTGTTTCTTTATCTTTGTGCTCGGAGAGACGGAGAAACTCTGTGATGAAATCAGACGAGCTGACGGCAGCGTGGTGAAGATGGTCCATGTTGGAAAGAGAGAAATCACATGAATTGACTCAAATCACCTGTTTTAATCTCACTGAGGTTTCATCACGTTTAAATCTGATTAAATCTTTTAAAACTAAAACATTTTGTAACGTGTTATTTTATTTTATGAAAATATTAAAACAACAAATCAATGAACCAAACAAAAACTACAAGTGGCTCAGAGAGAAGGAACATTTCTTTATGCGGATCCGTTCCACAATGTAAGGTCACGTGCCCGCTCCTCCTGCCCACAAGACAGATGAAAGAGATGCATTGTGGGAGATGTAGGATTCTGTCTTGGGACGAAGTGATGAAGTTATGAAACGTTATGATAGTTCTGTAGAAACTTGAAGAACTTTGTGAACGCAGACACCAAGTATCTGAGGAGTGAAACCGAGGTGTCGACTTCTGGTCTCCGATCCGTCTCATCTTCCAGAAGCTCAGTTGCGTCTCTCCAGATCAAGCTGGTTCCTCGCCACACAACAGCTCTCCTCGTCTCCGTGACCCTGAACTCTCCCTGACCAGAAGCTGCGAGGGCGTCAGACGTGATGTGGGGATCAGGTCGAGCCTGCTTCACGTTGTAGTCTCTCATCCTTCTCTCTCCCTCAGACATGCAGGTTTGGCCGGCAGCCCCGTCATCTCCGACATCTCCCTGATCCGCCTGTCGCCCGCTGCCGTGGCGACCGGCGACTCCCCGTTCAGCCCGCCTCACCCGTACGTGCCCCCCCACATGGAGCACTACCTGCGCTCGGTGCACGGCAGCCCCACGCTGTCCATGATCTCCGCCGCCAGAGGACTGAGCCCGGCCGACCGTAAGTTCTCCAGCTTTTACAAATGTATCTCCGAAGACGGAATTCTCCCTGGAGCAGTTTCAGAAGTTGATCAAGTGGAGTTGAGTCTCTAACTTTGTGTCAGATTTTCATTTACAATATTCTAGATTTTCTTGGAAATAGTCAAAAGAATCCAGAGAAAATTAAGATCATTTATTTCAAAATATGAATATTCCTTTATCCTTTGAATCCCTCAGATCATTCTTTGGTTTCCACATTTCTACGAGTGGACGTCTTTCTGAATTATGTAATATTCAATCTTCATTCTTCATACTCAACATTAGAGTATTTCTTGTGACACGTTGGATCTTTTAACATCCTCTGGTCTGTAATAATCTTTAATCTTAATAATCTTTCATAATGTGATGATGAGGGGCCTCATTTTTAGGATTCACATGTGAGGTTTTCCATTCTATCATAAACCAAAGTATCATTGTAGACGCTGTAAATGTGTAAAGTTACAATATTTTAGTTTTGTTTTAAAGGTTAAATGAAGAGTCAGAACGATCCTCATTCTGCGGTTTCCTCGTGTGTTTTAGCTGCGGCTCAGTCAGAAGTGATTTTGCTCAGAGAGTCGAATAAAGAAAACACTATTACACGAATCGGCCTCGCAGCAGAAAATCCTTGACCCGTGCTCCCAGGTGCTTTCACGCCACGAGCGGGTCCCGGAGAATAAAATCTGTGGAAATTGATAAAAGAAGAAACACACTTCATCTCCCTCCCTCTGAATTCACCAGGACGCGATGACAACTCTTTCTTCAGCGGTGAATTACAATAACAGATTGGAGCGCAGCAGTGGGACGGGATATTAATCTTCTGTTACAGTCTGTCACCGGTAATGTGGCGACGCCTTGAAACTTAAAGCAGCCTGAGATCAGGCCGCGGTAACGCCGAGCGAGGGGGGAGGGAGGGGGGGGGCGGGGGGGGGACGGAGGGAGGGGGGGGGGGCAGGAGGACAGAGGGAGGGAGGGAGAGAGGGAGGGAGGGACGGAGGGGGGGAGGGAGGGAGGGAGGGGGGGAGGGAGGACGGAGGACGGAGGGAGGGGGGGGGGGCAGGAGGACGGAGGGAGGGAGGGAGGGAGGGAGAGAGGGAGGGGGGGGGCTGGGGGGAGGGAGGAGGACGGAGGGGGGGAGGGAGGGAGGGAGGGAGGGGGGGAGGGAGGACGGAGGACGGAGGGAGGGGGGGGGGCAGGAGGACGGAGGGAGGGAGGGAGGGAGGGAGAGAGGGAGGGGGGGGGGGAGGGAGGACGGAGGACGGAGGGAGGGGGGGGGGGGCAGGAGGACGGAGGGAGGGAGGGAGGGAGGGAGAGAGGGAGGGGGGGGGCTGGGGGGAGGGAGGAGGACGGAGGGGGGGAGGGAGGGAGGGAGGGGGGGGGAGGGAGGGAGGGAGGAGGACGGAGGGAGGGAGAGAGGGAGAGAGGACGGAGGGAGGGAGGGACGGAGGGAGGGAGGGAGGGAGAGAGGGAGAGAGGACGGAGGGAGGGGGGGAGGGAGAGAGGACGGAGGGAGGGGGGGAGGGAGGGAGGGAGGGAGAGAGGGAGGGGGGGAGGGAGGGAGGGAGACGTTTTCTGAAATGCTGTTTGAATATTTGCAGTTTAAACTTTTCAAACTTTTTAAAAACTTTTTAAACTTTAATTTATCTGTTAAAGAGAGAAATAAAAATCTTCTTGTTTCCATCAAGAGACTGAGGAAGAGGAGGGGCGGGGCAGGGGGGTGTGTGGGGGTTGGGAGGCGTCACCATGGGCCGTTGCACATCAGTGGCTCCGCCCCCCCGGCCCCTCAGTCCATTCAGAGATCTCCTCAGTGGGAGGAAGGAGGAAGCAGGAATTCCCCCTCCTCCCTTTAGTTATTCACTCCATCCTCACATCCTCCCTTCATTCCTTCTCTCCTTCCCCCCCCGACACAGTGGCCCATGAGCATTTGAAAGAGCGGGGGCTGTTCGGCCTCCCTCCCCCTCCCCCCGGGGCCAGTCCGGCGGAGTACTACCACCTGA
>NC_061515.1:31162500-31175000 GCF_022379125.1 Scophthalmus maximus
TGACCAGGTCCAGTGGTGGTTCCACCGTGTGTGACTCGCCTGTGTCTCCGCAGTGTCCCGGTTCTCCAGCCCCAGACTGACGCCGCGGCTCAGCAGGAAACGAGCTCTGTCCATCTCGCCGCTGTCCGACGCCTCCATCGACCTGCAGACGATGATCCGCACGTCGCCCAACTCGCTGGTGGCCTACATCAACAACTCGCGCACCAGCTCGGCCGCCGGCAGCTCGTACGGACACCTGTCGGTCGGAGGCCTCAGGTGAGTCACATACTGTAAAACACACAGATGAATACGTCTCATGTCCTTGTTTCTACTTGTTTATCAAAGAAATATTAAGTACAATCAACAGAAAAGCACAAAGCCCATTTCCAGTTTCCTTTTACCTTCCCTGTCTCCTTCTTCCCTTCACTGCCTCCTTGCTTCCTTTCCTTACCTCTTCTTGTCTCTTCTATTCTCTTCTGTAACTCCCTTCGTTCAGTTCTCTTTTCTTTCCGTTCTCACATACTTCTATACCTCCTTTTTTTCCTACTCCTCCCTGTTTTCTAGATTCCCAATACTTTCATACCCCTTGCTTCCCATCTCCTTGTTTTCCTGGCTACGTCGTCACTTTCCTTCCCTACTTCCCTTTTCTGCCTCCTCCCAAGAAATACCAGTGAAACATTCCTAATCCTTCTCCTTGCAGCCCGTCCTTCCCGTTCCCTCATCCCATCAACCCCATGGCGTACCAGCAGCTCCTGTCCCAGCAGCGCGGCCTCAGCGCCTTCGGCCACACCCCGCCCCTCATCCAGCCTCCGCCCGCCTTCTCCAGCCGCCAGCCGGGCCTCGGGCTCTCCTCGCTGCCGGGCTGCGCCCACAGCGACCTGAAGGTAAACACACAGACATTAAAACAATATATATATATATACACACACACACACACACACACATATACATATATATATATATATACATACATACATATATATATGTGTGTGTATATATATATATATATATATATATATATATATATATATACACATATATATATATATGTATATATATAAATATATATACATATATATATATATATGTATTAGTGCCAATTAGAGTTTTTTCAGCCTGTTAAACTTTTTCTCAACATAAACTTGTGTAAAGTCAAGTTTCATTTTTCCTGATATGACACTGTAGAAATAAAAAATGTTGGAGTCTTTCATGTTATCTTCTCGTGCGAATATTTTTTTAAATTGGGATTCATTTATTTTTTATGTCAGCGCGGTTTCAAACATACAGCAACTTAACTTGACTATCGTTAAACCGAATGATAATAGTTGATTTCATTTTATTTATTATGTGTTTAATAGATTTCTGTTGGAAACATGTTTCTATCAGGAACTTCTGCTCCTGCAGCTGAAACATTTCTGTGTATCTATTTCTGTGTATCGTTTGTGGGGTTCATCAAACTTTCCGCTGCTCAATCAACCTTTTAACCAAATCTGTTATTTTGCTGCTTCGGCCTCAAACTGTTTGTTCTACTCCGCGTCGTCGCCTGGTCTCTGCTGGGTCCCAGTTTACTGGGTTATGGTTTGTGTGCAGAGGCTGGAGGCGAACCCGTCATTTCCCTCCGCCCACACGGTCGTCAGAGAGTCGTGTTAATCTCAGAGAGGTCATGGATGTGAGAGAGGTCACCGAGGGCACGTGGAGGTGGAGACAGTCGCCAGGCTTGCAGCGCCGAAGATGTCCGATTGGACAAGGACTGAACTTGAGCATGAATTCCCTTTGTCACGTGTGCTCGTCTCTTGTCCGATCGGCAGCAGCTGGACTTCCATAGTCGGAATTATCTATTATCTATTGCAACTAACCTCTATAGACGTACTGATTTAAATGACTCGTTATCGTCGTCTTTACATTATTCATCTCTAACGAGCAGAAACATTTTCTTCCATCAGATCTAATGAAGTGAATCTTCTCCTCTGTCCTCAGAACCACGGCGGCGACTCGTCCGTCAGCAGCACAGTCGACCACATGATCCCCAAGAGGTCAAAGGTCAAGAGTGAAGCCGAGGGACTGAGGCCTTCGTCTCCGTGTTCACCGGTATGAGAAGAAAAAATTCATTATCGTACAGAATCTCATTTTAACTTTTGGTCGATGGAGACTTGAATCTGAATTAGCAAGTCTGAGCTGCTTTTTGTTTGTTGTTTTTTCCCCCCAAAAAATTCATTATCATATTTTGGAAATACAGGAAATGTGTTATTTTTTAAGTCTGTTTGTTGTTTAGACAGACAGGAAGTGATATTCATGGGGAACCTTTTAAAGAGTGAGGACTCTTTTGGTAGACTTGTAGGAGTCGATGAAGCGAAGTGATTCCTAGAAAAGAATCTGCATCTTCAAGTGATGAGCGGTATTTGTTTGTGTTGTTGAGTGTGCGTCCCGCTCCGTGACGTACAGTAACCCACAGTTACCCGCGGCCCCAGGGAGCCTCAGCCCCCCCGACCCCCGACCCTCTTGTAAAATATGTCTCAGATAAAGAAAAACTCCACATGATAAGAGCTTTGCATCCACTCATTTGCACGCCCCTCCTCCTGCTCCCTCTCTCCCTCGCCACTGTAAACTGTGCCACAGCACTTCATTTTCATGAAATATTGGCTCGGCTTTATTGTCATCTGAGGAGCCTTTTTTCTATCTTTCTTCCTTTTGACAAATTTGCGGCTGCTCTCCGATAGCGAGGCAGGTTTGGACTTGATGCATGGGGACGGCGGTGCGCGCCGTCGTCCTGGGGCCCCCAGAATTGATGAAGATAGTGTGCGTGGGGCAGAGACAAACATGCTGCAGTCAGCAGCTTGTGTTCCAGCGCGTGTGTGTGTGTGTGTGTGTGTGTGTGTGTGTGTGTGTGTGTGTGTGTGTGTGTGTGTGTGTGTGCAGGGAGCCGGTGGGACGAGCCATGTGTCAGTTTCTGCCTTAACTGTCTCTGTGAGGACAATGCGAGTTTACACACTTTAAACCAGTGAGAACGTTTCTGTCGGAGGAAAGTGGAGACGTTTAGGGAAAAAGTGAAAATGTCTTTGAAAGAGAGGAACAGTGTTTGTGGGGAAAAGACGCTTTAGAAAAAGAATCACGTTTTGAAAAACGTAATACGTTTTTGAAAAGAATCACACTTTTTTAAATTGAGGACTTTTTGAAAAAGTTCCATTATTCCAGGAAAGTCAGGACTTTAAAAAAAACTGTGGACATTTCGGCAAAATGAGGACTTTTGGAAAAGTCAGTACTTTTGGAAAAGGACATTTTGTAATGTAACAACAGTGACAATGTTTTTGGAACATGGACATTTCATGTTAAAGGTTTAATCAGATTGAAGGTTTGTAGGAAGCCTCAGTGTCCTCGTGTGTTTTTATGGATATGTCAGATTCTTTATATTTCTCATCTTCTCAGTGGAACAGTTTCCACCTGTTGAACAGCCTCAGTCTGACGTCCAGTGCGATCACACGCTCGGATCATTTTTCTGCTGTTTGAAACACTGAGTTCACTTTGTGGTATTTGTTTCTCGCGGCTTCACGCTGCCTGATCACAAGCTGAAGCGAGTGATGTAAACTCGAGTCACGTGTGTGCGTCTGTGGTGGAAGTCGTCAAAACAAATGTGATTGCGAGCTCTTCAACTCCGGCGCGGCGCGATGAAACCGTGTGAGCGTCGCTCTGTAATTTACCGTCCCTGGTGTTCAGGAGGTAAAACACATGATTCCTAACAGCTGGATCTGAGGCGCTGAACTGTTCCACATGTGCTCGGTGCAAAACACGAACATCGATGGAAAATCGGAGGAGAAAAATGGAAAATTAATGAGAAGAATTTAGAAACTAATCGTCTGTGTTTTTTCTCACAGAACCACCACGGCAGCTCGTTGGACCTGAAGGACGAGGTGGACCGCGACGACTGCAAACAGGAGCCCGAGGCCGTTTACGAAACCAACTGCCACTGGGAGGCCTGCAGCAAAGAGTACGACACGCAGGAGCAGCTGGTGCATGTAAGTGAGAGCGTGATATTAAAAATGAACAAGTCAAACGTCCTGTAATCTGTCATCTGAAGCTGCGTGCCTCTTCGTCTGATTGAACCATATCAGACGACCAATTCCTCAGGAAAATGTTTACTGACGTTATAGATCAAGTTCTCCCAGAGGCGCCCCCTGCTGGTCAGTACAGACAATACAGGCTACAGACCTATGGTTTTAATTTATTATTTGAGGATATAAGAATGGCCTGAGACTGACTCGTGATTGGTCGAGTGCGTTTGTGGGCGGGACCTCGATATTGTGGCGCCACACCACATTACGTAATTCGCGCAAAATGGCGTAAGGAAGTGGACACGTGTCCGCCATCTTTATCAACGTCCGACTTATTTTTGCTTATGAAGTTCACGCTGCAGCGTTTGGATGTTTTACATAACTCTGCATAAAGTCCCACAGTACTTTGTGAACTTGTTGGTGTCAACGGATCAGAACCTCTGAGATAAGAAAACAGCCTCCGAACCCTCAGTTCATTCTTGCGGATACATGTTTTGAGGTTTTCCAGTCCGTCCTCTTCACAACAAGCAGCGTCTTGGTTCAAAGGGTCTTAAGCATTCCACACTTCCACTGGAGCACAGAGAGAAGAGGGGGATTAGCGAGGGTCTGGGGAGGTAGCTGCAATCCGCCCTTCATTAAACCCGGATTCTACTTTCTGTCCCATGAGGCACCTCTCCGCCGCCGCCGCCGCCGCCGCCTCACCTCTGCGTCTGTTTACAGACGTCGGAGCAGCTACGTGCGGCATTTCCAAACATCGGTGTTTCATCGCCGACGTGAGTCCGATGCTCTGAAGTGGTTCCTGTAAACAAAAGGAGACTGCGGTCGGGACAATTGTGAGCGGTGTTGTTACAGTTCTATTGTTTCTGACTAATTAAGTCCACATTTCCCATAAACCCCATCACTTCCTTTCCTCTCCCCGGCAGAACTCCGCTGGTTTTCTCTCTGAGAGTTAAAGATAAACATGTAAGGAAAGTTTTAAAGACTAAAGTCTGCATAGTTTCCACCGCAGGAACTTTTCCCAGGAACCTTTGCAGGGACCAGGGTCTAAATAAAGTTCCAGAGAAACAGTAAAAAGTCTCTGTTTGGGGGTGTGATACTTAACGAAAGTACAGGAAACTTTGGGGGTGGGGCTTGCAGCGCTGAAGATGTCTGATTGGTCGAGTACCAGTTAATCTCTGCAACAGCTCGTTCGTGTTCACCTCTTTTCCAGCGTTGACTAATGAATCTGATTTGCAAAGTAAATCAACAAACCTTCCTCCATATTGTTGCTTTATTTATGTCAACACAATGGTGGTATAGTCATTTGATTTAGCGCCACCTGGTGGACTGGAGTGGAACAGCTTGTTGTTGCTCTGGCAGATTCAGTTTCTTGCTTTAAAACAATAAACCTTAAAAAAAGATTTGTAGTTTCACATTGTGGATTCTTCTCTCTGATTTGTCCTGACACAGTAAAGAATCAGTGCTAATTAGTGCGACTGTGACGCTTCTTCTCCTCCGCCGCTGCTGCCGTCCTCTGAGATTTACACTGAGAAGATGGATTTCTACAGAAAAATCCTGCTGAGAGCAACATGAGAGGCTCTTAGTGGACAACTCTCTCCAGAAAAACCTCTCATTTCTCTGTGTGTGTGTGTGTGTGTGTGTGTGTGTGTGTGTGTGTGTGTGTGTGTGTGTGTGTGTTCGTGTGTGTGTGTGTCTGTGTGTGTGTGTGTGTGTGTGTGTGTTCGTGTGTGTGTGTGTGTGTGTGTGTGTGTGTGCGTGTGTGTGTGTGTGTGTGTGTGTGTGTGTGTGTGTGTGTGTGTGTGTGTGTGTGTGTGTGTGTGTGTGTGTGTGTTCGTGTGTGTGTGTGTGTGTTCGTGTGTGTGTGTGTCTGTGTGTGTGTGTGTGTGTGCGTGTGTGTGTGTGTGTGTGTGTGCTCCACAGCACATCAATAACGACCACATCCACGGAGAGAAGAAGGAGTTCGTGTGCCGCTGGGACGAGTGTTCGCGGGAGCAGAAGCCCTTCAAAGCTCAGTACATGCTGGTGGTTCACATGCGCCGACACACGGGGGAGAAACCACACAAGTGCACGGTGGGTAACGGACGGTAAAGGATGGCCTCGCCGCCCCCGCGGGCCCCCGCGGGCCCCCGCGGGCCCCCGCGGACGGGCCCCTGGAGGGCGGCAGCCTACACTCCTCTAAACACTGTATATACATGTCTGTTCTCACACACACAGAGTGTAAAACACACAAATGCACACAGACACACCCCTGGGACGACGGGAGTGAGGATCCTTTCTTTTTCAACTCGTGGACGATGATTCTCACACATTAATGTCACAGCAGTTATTTGATGTGATTTGTTTTCTTCTCTGTTCCTCTGCAGTTCGAGGGCTGCGCCAAGGCCTACTCCCGCCTGGAGAATCTTAAAACACATCTGCGCTCGCACACCGGTGAGAAACCGTACGTTTGCGAGCACGAGGGATGCAACAAAGCTTTCTCCAACGCCTCGGACCGAGCCAAGCACCAGAACCGGACGCACTCCAACGAGGTACACACCTTTAATCCTTCACTCTCCGTCCTCGCGCGCTTCCTGAAAGTTTCCAGGATGAATAAAGCGTCAGTTCACCTTTGTCTGCGGCGAATGGCCCAAACTTCCTTCACACAGAGATCATTCGATTTGAAGGCAGCGCAGGCGGATTCTGCCTCCGTACAGGTGATGACAGTGTGAGTGTGTGTGTTGCTTCAGGGCCCCTGTGTACGTCTGTGGGTAAGTAATGAGGTGTAGACATAATGAGCACGACGGCCCACAATGCATTAGGGCGAATCATGCTCAGCCCCCGCAGAGTGGGACCACCTGCGGACGGCGGATAGAAAATGAAACTTGGAAGCGTTTCAGGAAGCTCGCCGCTCATCCATCAGCGGGGCTGCGGAGCGGGAATTCAACGCCACCGCAACCGCAACACACACACAGACACCATCACATAGCATGAACTGTGCTCCAATAAATCTAAGTCCAGCTACAACTTTCATTTCCCAGACGGATTCTTTAGATAACACTCTGTCGCCTGCATATTTCTTAATATCTGCAGAAACCCTACGTGTGCAAGATCCCCGGCTGCACCAAGCGATACACGGACCCCAGCTCGCTCAGGAAGCACGTGAAGACGGTGCACGGCCCCGAGGCCCACGTCACCAAGAAGCAGCGCGGCGACCTGCCGCCCCGGCCGCCGGCGCCAAGGGAGAACGGCGAGAACGAGAAGGGGCCCAGAGAGAGGATGCAGAGGGAGGACAAGATATCGGACAACGGCTCCCCCAGAGGCATGGAGGACTACCTGCACCTCGAATCCATCAAGACGGAAAACTCTGTGGTAAGATCTGATGCTTGATGACGTCCGACTCGTTTTTCTTCATACTAACTATTCTACACTAACAGCTACACTATTAACTTTAACTTAAGAAGTGTCTGTCCTGTAAATAACAGCTCACGTCTTTATCTTGACCTTTCTGCTGCTTGGTGCTTGATTCTCTGCATTTCTCTCTCCCTTGACTTTCCTCATGGACAGACCTTGTTGAGGTGAGCTCCCCTGTGACAACATCCATCACCATTTTACACCATCGCTTAATTTGGTTTTCCACTTTACATCATCGAATAATCAAATTTCATTCCAAAAATGCTAAATAACCTTTATTTCTGTGAATAAGTGATTAAAAACAACACCACTGATTAAAGCAGTTTTCAGAACTAAACGAGAAACTAAAGAGTTTTTCGTTTTCACATATGAAGAACTCAGCAGGAGATGGTTCGGGTCCGGCATCGCCACAACAGCGGGAACATTTCTGTAATATTCAGACGATGAAGTGGCGTCTTTGTTGAGCGCCTACTCTCCGTGATTATCCTTATTATTCCTGCTGTATTCTCACTCTGACATTTTCAGAAATTTTACTTGCGGGCAGACGTCTATGGACATTTACCTTCTAACATCCAACAACCTTTTCAATTCAGGAAAATGTCCCGACTTCGGTGCAGGTCTGAAGGCAGCTTTAAGGAACCTATTACGTCTCTTAATATTTGACATATCGTCTCACTCTCACTGAAGAAACAGGGATTTAGTCACTAAACTATCCCACTCCGGCTCGTGTCACTTGAGACGTCACTGTTCCTGCACACAGGCAGTTTACAGCTACAGTGGAAACCTATCAAACACCCGTCAGGAGCCTGAACATGATAAAAGCCACTGCAGGATTAATATTCAAACTCTGGGAATTGGCTGTGGTGCTCTGTGCAAACAGAGCCAGCGATCAAGCTGTGATCAAGATGGAGTCTGCAAGGAAACAGAGGCGAGGCCGATTCGAACTGGATACACACTCTAAATTGTCCTTAAGCTAGAGAAAGGCAGGTGTATACTCTTTTACAACAAGTGAATCCATTAACCTGACATCAATGTCAATGTTAGTATTGAGCTTTAATTTAGTCTCTGACAAGAGACGAGAAAAGCTTAATACTCACCTCCAGTAAATGTAGAAAAGCCTCCACCCACAGAGGACGAAACGTGAGATCACATCTCGTGATGATTGGCCCGGCGCTCTGGCTCGGGCTCAAGCAGTCTTTCATCCTGCCCATTTCTAATTCACAGACAGACTAAGACTGTCTGTAATCTGTGGTGCGCCCCCAACTCTTCACCCCATCCCCCCAAAAAACACTCATTATTTACAATTAAGCCGGGAGGATAAAAGACCCAATGATTCACTGTTCTTCGTGCCATGTTAACCACTGCTCCACTTTTGATCTGGTAAAGAAAAACAGCTTTTTAGAACAAATAGCTTCTGCTTTTCTCAGACTCGTTATCGTTTTCTTCTCTCTCCGCGTCCTCCCTGTTTTCCGCATTCATCCATCCCTTTCTCACTTTGCTCCATTCTCCCATTCCTCTTTTCTAGATGTATCAGTCCAGCCCTGGCGGTCACTCATCATGTAGCAGCGAACCATCACCACTTGGCAGTGCCACCAACAATGACAGTGGAGTAGAAATGGCGGCGCACAGCGGGGGAAGCCTGGGGGACCTCAGCACCCTGGACGAGCTGCCCTTCGTGGAGTCCTTGGGCTTTGAAGATTCCACGGGCGGTGTCGCGGCGGTGGGTCTCCACTATCGAAAGCAGCTCGGCACCATTCAGCTCCTGGAGCATCTGAAGAAAGAGAAGCTGAAGACAGTGAGGGACTCGTGTCGATGGGCCAGCAACACAACCCCCCCGGTCCTCGGCACCAAGCTCCCACCCATACCAGCCAGCGGTGAGCACTTAGGGGCAGCAAAAGTCCACAACAAGTTCTCAATATAAAGATTTTGGTGGTTAAGAGTTGGTTAAAGAGAGACTGAATGGAAAGATGATCAAGTGTCCAACATTTTCATCTGTTCATTCACAGGGTCCCTCCTGGAGAGTCCAAGTATGGGTGGAGGTCTGGTGTCCTTCCCTGGTTCAGGCTTGGGTAATCTGAGCTCTGGTAAATCAACTCTGCTGGAAAACCTTTCAGAGCGCCGTGACAGCACCTCCAGCACCCTGAGCTCAGTTTACACCCTCAGCCGCCGCTCCTCCGGCATCTCCCACTGCTACTCTAGTCGGCGTTCCAGCCAGACCTCACAGTACGGTGCCAACCGCCCCAGCAATCTCAGCTCAGCTGACTCTTATGACCCCATCTCTGCCGACATCTCACGACGCTCCAGTCAGACCAGTCAATGTGGAGGAACCAACGGTGGAGCAGGAGGATGGGGTCTAGGCAGCCCCCTCAGCCTGACACCAGCCCAGCACTACCGCCTCAAGGTGAAATATGCGGCTGCCACTGGGGGTGCACCACCTACACCGCTTCCATATATGGACCAAAGGTGTTTGAAGACCCACACAGCCCTTTACGGTGACCCCCAGGAATCCACCACCAACAGAGGCCTGTCTTCCAGGCAGTACAGCAGCCATACCACAATGAGCATGATGCCCCACGAGATCCCATCCAACAACCCCCGCAGAGCCAGTGACCCTGTCAGACGGCTGACCATAGATTCTCTTAGCCAGCCACAAATGCAGCGCTACAACAGCATGGGAACACTGACTGGAGGGGCGACCATGCAGCCCTATCCCCCTCCTGCACAAGATCACCGTCATTTGTCCCAGCAGGGCTGCTCAGATCTCCACCGATACTCTTACACCCTACGACCGCCAAGCATTTCTGAGAATGTCAGCATGGAGACGATGACTAATGACATCGCAGAGGAAGACCTGATGCTGCCTGACTTCAACACCGACAATGGAGATGCAACCTGCAGAGTATCGGCCAATCAACAAGATTTCCAAGGAAACCCCCATCCCCAGCAGAAGTCGTACCATCAGAGAAGGACAGCTGTCGTGAATTCCAACATTAACCTGACCACTCAGGTCATGGGTCCAGGGCAGCAAGGACAGAAGTGTTCGTCGTCACAAAGGGCCAACGTCCCCGTCTCTTTAGGACTCGTGGATGTCGGCGAGCACAGCTCCAAAGCACAGGTCCGAGGGAACCTGGCTGTGCTCCAGCAAAACCAGAACTTTGGATCCTTTTACAACAATCTTAGCTCCAACCAGCAGATGATTCAAAACATCGCCAACACAGAACAGCAGAGATGCAAACTGCTGAATGCTGAGCCAGGAGCAAATGGCCTGCAGCATCAGAGGTTCCAGCAGTCGTCCAATCTCAACGAAGCAGTTCGTGTCCAGTGTCGGTTCAACGAAGGGATCGGTTCCTATGATAAGAATGGTAACACCACCTTTCCGACCTGTAGCAACACAGCAGGAGTGAGCGGGAGCCTGCTGAGCCCCACCTGCAAACAGGAGCCGGTCGACATGCACTTTGCTGATGCTGGATTTCAGCCTGTGCAAGTTAAAATTGAGGACTGTGACGGACCCATAATGATTTCAGATCAGCAAAATTGCAATATGATCTCC
The DNA here is from genome assembly GCF_022379125.1 of Scophthalmus maximus. Lineage (NCBI taxonomy): Eukaryota > Metazoa > Chordata > Actinopteri > Pleuronectiformes > Scophthalmidae > Scophthalmus > Scophthalmus maximus. The sequence continues at coordinate 31,173,466 of NC_061515.1, forward strand.
CAGAATCCCTTGCAAACTGGGAATCAGAGCCATCTCCAGCCAAGGCCACCGACAGAACCCAAATCTCGAAACAGGCGCCTTTCAGGGCCAAAGTACTCGAGTAATTCTAACCCAGAAGTTGCTTCCAAATTATCCAACAACGGAGTTTTAGGGCTTCATTGCAACTCTGATGACAATATCATGTACTACACAGGACACATTCAAGTATTTGAGACGAACGGGAACTTGGACCATCACGTTCCTCCTGTGGTGAACGGGCCTCAGTTTGAAAATGATGCGGCTTCTCCCGGTCCAGCTGACAACCAGGCGTCCAGGACCGTAGACTGTAACGCAGCCCTGGAACAGGCACAGATAGACTTTGAGAGCATGCTCGACGACGGGGATCAGTCCAGCCTGATGTCGGGAACCCTGAGTCCGGGTCTGCTCCAGAATTTGTCCCGTAGTTCCTCTCGCCTGACGACGCCGAGGAACTCAGTCACGTTGCCCTCGGTGCCGGCAGGCACAGGAAACATGGCCATCGGCGACATGAGTTCATTGCTGACTGCTCTTGCAGAGGAGAACAAGTTCCTCAACTCCATGTCTTAGTCACATGTTGCAGAAACATGACAGAAATTAATTTGCAGAAGTTTTTAAGTCCGTATGCACAATAAACATTGAACCACAAACTTGAAATGTGCCAAAAAGCCTCTGCAGTGTGTGACTCTTGTTTTCCTGTCCAGTCCCATTTGTCATCAATTAAAATGGCAATTTTCTATCTTTTTTAAAAGCCATATTTTTGTTGTTTTTTGCCTTAGGTAGTAAAAAAGAGTTCAGTTGTTGTACAGGTCTGCAGTAAGATCAGTTTACCAAGTGCCTGGCTCCGCCAAAAGCATAGGACTACATTTAAAATGTGGAAATGCAACCAGGTAATTGTCTGACTCCTACATATTTGAAACAAAACGTCATCGCCAACTTGTTCGACACACGTTTTTACACTGTAAATTACTTGAAATCAACTTTAGTTTATCACGTTTCTGCTGGAGGAGAAAACTGTTTGATCATAACCTTTGTTTCTCCATCAGCATTTTGAGTTTACAGTCACTGTCCTCAGTGAGCCATCGTTTGATTGCTGCTTCGCTGCTGAGATTAACTGTGACACCTCGGCGTCCGGCATCAGAGACTTGATATGTGACTGGAATTATGAACTCGCACGAGCAGAAGATATGGATTCAAGCATCTGAAGAGAGAATCAAACGTTTTCCTTTTGTACATTGTTGTACCAGTTGTTGGTTATATGTAAATATCATTTGTACATTTTTTTTTAAAATACAACATTGATTTTTTTAAACAAATATCATTTGTACAGATCTTTTTTTTAGATGTTTCCTATTAATTGTCCGCAACAGCTCTAGAGCAAATCATTCAAACTAAACAGCAAAAATAAACTGAATCTGCTATTTGAAAATTATTTATGTGGTTTCCTGATCGGCCATCGATATATTGTGATTAGCCACAAAGGCCATTTTTGTTGGGGTTATGGAAAGATCATGTTTGGG